>NW_020955192.1:1195494-1203273 GCF_900497805.2 Vombatus ursinus | reverse complement strand
GAATATCAGGGCAGTTTTCCTTGATAATTTTTTGAAAGATGATGTCTAGGCTTTTTTTTTTGATCATGGCTTTCAGGTAGTCCATTAATTTTTAAGTTATCTCTCCTGGATCTATTTTCCAGGTCAGGTGTTTTTCCAATGAAACATTTCACATTGTCTTCCATTTTTTCATTCTTTTGGTTTTGTTTTATAATTTCTTGATTTCTCATAAAGTCATTAGCTTCCACTTGCTCCATTCTAATCTTTAAGGAATTATTTTCTTTAGTGAGCTGATCAACATGTCCGAAAGAGATGCCAGGGGACTCCAGTCTTAGAATTAGATATAGGAACAGGTTTTATCTGCCATCTGTCACACACTAAACACTTCTGGTTCATAATTCCAGGATGGAGAGGAGTAGTCATAGTCCCGAGGGAACAAGGGCCCTATCTGTGTAAGGAGAAAGGAATAACTTCAAGAAACATGGCTGTGTGGCTCTGAGCCCAAAAGAAGAGGGGTGGGACACATTTCTAACCTTTAGCTCCACATATAAGTTTACAGTGAAATCTAGGCCAGAGATTGAAACCAATGAAGAGCCAATAGTCCAAGTCACTCTGAAGTTGCAAAATATCTCTGCAGGCTCATTGTAATTGAGTCCAGGAGCAGTCCATAGAATCTGAACCACAAAAAATCCAACAGACCTAAATGGTGTGAGGAATTGAAGAGCATAGAAAAGGAAGGCAGTAAAAGGCCTCTCCCTAGTTCACTCCACTCTTGAAGCACAAATTGTACAGGCTCTCACATTGAGCTGTGAAAGAAGCATAAAGACATAAAAGATAAATGCTCAGGCAAGACATCCTTCCTTTGAGTAGAGCCCAACACACAAATTCCAAAGTCATGAAATAGCCTAAAAATGAGAGAACTACAACAAAAAAGAAAATTAACATAAAAAGCTACTTCAATGACAAAGAAGTTCAAGATATAAACACAGAAAACAATAAGAGGAAAACATGTATCAGCAAAGCCTGAAAGAAAAAAAAATTATGGATTGGCCACAAGACCAACAAAAACTCCTAGAAGAGGTAAAGAAAGATGTACAAAAGAGCTAAAATAAATGATTTCAAAAAATTAAAGAACGATAGAGGAAAAATTGGGAAGAGAAATGAGTTATGCAAGAAAATTATGAAAAGATAATTAGTAGTTTGATAAAAAGGTATGAAAATATTGAAGAAAATAAGTCTTTAAAATCAATGTTAGACATATTGTAAAAGAGGTACAAAACTTCACTGAAGAAAATAACTCCTTAAAAATAAGAATTGGCCAAATGGAAGTTAATGACTCCATGAGACATCAAAGTAACAATAAAATGGAGTCAAAAGTTTTACATTAAAATACATTGGTAACTCCACTTTGCTTTATTTACCATTTTGTAAGGTTAAATTTCAACTTACTGTAAGTCACTTTCAGGAAAGTCATAAGATGGGAAGGTTACAAGACTACTTTCACCTACCAAATCAAAAAAGCCCTGATTCTCTCCAGCAAAAATGAACAAGGTGGCTCAAGCTCTACATTCTGCTTTTTATTTTGTTCAACTGCATAATAACTATAGAAACTAAGGTTCAGGGTCCTTGTGCTGATCAACAGCCTTGGACCTTATTTGTTTTTGCAACTGCATGCCTTGCTGAATAAATCATTGGATGCAACTTGATGCTTCATTTCACTGTGAGAATTTGGGTGAGCAAGTCAGGAGGACATGGAGAGTTTTCCTTCATGAATTTCCTTCATGAAGGGATTTCTTTCATGAATAATCATCTGTTTTGGACTCCACATCTTCCTGAACTTCATCCAGATTGTAACTTAGAGGTAAAAGGGCCTCGAAAGGGGCCTCCTACATGGGGCTTTTTATTGATCTTCCCAGTTCCCCTCTAAATTACTTTCATATATATATACACACATACATATATACCCACACATATATACATATATATACATATATATATACATATATATATATACTATATATATATATTTTTTCCCCCTGTGGAAATGTTGTTCCAGCTAGCAGAAAGTAAGCTCCTTAAAGCAGGGATTGTTACATTTTTGTTTTTTAATCCTCAGCATCTAGCTGTATGATACACAGTGTATGATGCACAATAGGGGATTATTAAATGCTTGGTGAGTTGAATCAAAAGAATAAAAATGACTGAGAAGAGAACTGAGAGATGGACTTGAAGCAGCCTCCTAGGGGCCTAGGAGAAATTTGGAAGCTAGTATCAGTGCTCCAAAAAGGTATGTTTCATTCGTGGTGGCAGTGGACAATGCAAATCAGCATAGAAAGACACAAAAGAGAATATTTCCACTTGTGATCTAGGAAGTTCAGAAAACAAGGGGATCCCTACAGTGACATGAAAAATTTTTGCAATGTTTCTCTTCTTAATGAAGTCACTTAGCAGCTGGGCATGAGCCAAAAGAAATTTTTGAGAAAAAGATGAAAGTATCATGGGATCAGAAGACCATAGAATAATTTTCTCTCCCATTCATTTAACATGTGGACTTCAAATAAGACTTTATATTCTCAGGAGAGGTTCCCAGAAAAGATAAAATAAACTAAAAAAGGAACGCTAGATGAAAAACATTTCAAAAGTGGTGTCAAGAGGTAGGTGAGTGAAAGGTTATGAGAAAGGGAAGGAGTGCAATAAAGTGTTAGGCCTAGAAATGGCTTTGGAGAATATGTAGATCAATTAGTTAATTTAACAGTTGAGAAAACTGGGGAAGATGAGATTGTGTCCTCACAAAGTTAGATAATTACTAATAGCAGCTGCTTTTCTTGTGTTTCTTTTTCCATGTTAGCATTTCAGGAATTAATAATAATTCTTTCAAATCAAGGACAGAAGGAATACTCTCTTCACACTGCAGTCATACTGTGCCTATTACACTATAAACAAAGTGTGTGAACATTTTAGGAGCCTCTGACTGAAACAGCTGAACAACAATAACAACCCCTTTAGTTGGGGTCTTTGGATTGATCAAAAACTATGTTTTTTAGTTCTATATATGTTCCATTGGCCAACCTCTGTGTTCTTTAACCAGTCCCAAATCTTATTGATAATTATTGTTTTGTAGTATAGTTTGAGATCTGTTTTTCCACATCCTTTTCTTCATCCCTTTTTCATTATTTCCCTTGAGATTACTTACCTTTTACTCCTCCAGATGAATTTTGCTATTGAAGTAATCCTTTGATAGTTTGATTGAAATGGCACCGAATAAATTCACGGGTATTTTTTTTTTGTTATATGACACAATTTACCCATGAACAATTGATACTTCTCTAATTATTTGGACCCCTATTTATTTCTGTCAGGAGTGCTTTGTAGTTGTACTGATATAGTTCCTCTGTATAGAGGAGAAATAAGGTAAACTCCTAATTATTTTATAAATTCTATGATGTTTTTAAATGGATTTTTTCTTTCGATCTCTTCTTCCTAAGACTTTTTAAAAAATGTATTGAAATGTTGATCATTTATTTAGATTTATTTTATATCCTGGTACTTTGCTGAAATTATTGTTATAATTAATTTTAGATGACTTTAATTGATCCTCTTAATAAACCATTACATTAACTGCAAAAGTGAAAATTTTATTTCCCCTGCCTTTTGCCAATTCTCTATTTTTTTTCTTTCTTTATTGCTAAGGCTAGCATCTCTAACACTATATTAACAGCAGTGATGAATAATGGACATCTTTGCTTTAACCCTGATTTTCAGTCATGTATGACTCTTTGTGACCCCCTTTGGGGTTTTCTTGGCTAAGATACTGGAGTGGTTTGCCATTTTTTTCTCCAGCTCATTTTATAGATTTGGAAACTGAGGCAGAGTCAAGTGACTTGCATAGGGTCACAGAGCCAGTAAGTATCTGAGGCCAGGTTTGAACTCAGACCTTCCTGACTTCAAGCCCTATACTCTATCTTCTGTACCACCTAGCTACCTATAAATAAAGTGGTTAAAAAATCACTATTTAACAAAACTTCTGGGAAAATTGGAAAGCAATTTGACAGAAATGAGTTCCAAAATGGACAAGCTCAAAATGGATATTATTTAGATACAAAAGCAAATTACAGGAGCAAAGAAGAAACACTCATCAGATACATCAGATTGGATAAGTCAACAAAGAAGGAAAATGATAAATGTTTGAAGGGCTTTGAAGCAGCAAGCACACTTACTAGTTTATTTCCCTTTTATATATGATTGTACCTTTTGGTCTTAGTGATTACTTACCATATTAAAGAAAAGTATATTTATTTTGTTTTATTGTGGTTTAAAAAAACTGAAATGTGTGTTGTATTTTGTTAAAAGTGTTTTATTCCTTGAGTGATATAATTTTGTTGTTCTTGTTATTAATATGATCTTTTATGTTTATAGATTTCCTGATGTTGAACAGACTTTCATTTTTGGTATAAGTCCTAGTTGGTGATAATATATAATCTTTTTTATATGTTGCCATAGCCTCCCTTGTTGCTAACATTTTGTTTAAATTTATATATTAATGTTAATTATATTGGTCCATTCAATTCTTTTTTCTGTTTTGACTCTCCCCAATATAAGTATCGTGACCATATTTGTATCATAGGAGCAATTTAGTAGAATCCCTTCTTTTCCTATTTTTAAAAACCAGTTTATATAATATTAGAATTAATTATTCTTTTCATGTTTCGTAGAATTCAATTGTAAGTCCACCTAGTCCTGGAACTTTTTCTCTGAATGTTCATTTATTACTTATTCAATTCCTTTTTTTAGTACTGGAATACTTAAATTCTCTATTATTTCATTGATCTAAACATTTTACATTTTAAAATTACTCATATTTCATTTAAGTTTTCAGTTTTAAAGGCAGATAGAACTAATAATTTGTAATAATTTCTTTTATTTCCTTTTCTTTCATATTGAATTCATCTTTCTCATTTTTGATTCTGGTAACTGAGTGTTCTTCTTTTTCTTAAAAATTAAATTAGATATTGGTTGATCTCTTTATTTCTTCCTTCAACAGCTCTTTATTCATGAGGTTTTTCCCTCACTTTTTCATTTTCGGTGATCTCTTGTTTGATTTTTTAGGATTTTTATTATGGTCTTCAATAGAGGTTAAATAAGTGATTTTAAAAGATTTTTTCTAGAAACCATGGTGGAGTGCATTATAGAAGAGGTCACATCACAATACATGGAGTATTACACTCTATTCTTACCAAAAAACAAATTGATTGATACCTGATATTTTAACTCCTTCCTCCATTTATGCATTCCTTTATTCAAAAATCAAAACAAGAATCATCTTGATGGTACTTAAAATTTGTTGGAATTTGAGGAAAGATGGATCAATATATACCTATAGAAGTAAGTACTATATATATATATATGTTTGTACGTATGTTGTGCACATGTGCATGTGTATGCATGTGTGTGTGTGTCTGTATGTGTGCAGCTAACATAAACTCCCATATATCCAAATGGTGAACAAGTGTAAAGGATCTAACTTCTTTAAAACCTTAACGAACTTGTTTTTAGGACTACACATGGTAAAGAGAATATTTTCCTATAGACGCCAATAGGATAACTCAGTTTAACTATCTTGATTCTATGTTGACAGGAACATGTAGAGAGCTCATGCTCTCATGTATCTTCTTGAGAGTTCAGTGTGGGACTGTAACCCTGTGATCTCATACTTACCCTTTATTCTCTGAATCATGTAAAAAAGTCCTAGAGATGGTGGCTGCATAAAACATTGTTCAAGAGAAGAATTCTCAGAACTAAAGTTAGAAGAAAATGGGGGAAGTTCCATGTGTAAATTTAAAGACTGAGTAGAAGATTGAATCTCTTAGGAGAAAATTATCAGTTCCATGGTACAATGTGTAAATATGGACATTGTAATTACTGCTCCCTGAAGAGTTTGATTCCAGGGAGAGAACCTCCCTATGTTTTTAATATAGTCACCACGGATATCATATACAGAACAAAACCTTCAGTTTCCTATCACCTATTGATTATGGTAACACCTCAAGGAACTATTTCCTCCCCTAAATCACCCCCCAGGTGAAGTAACAGTCATAATCTGTGATCTTTATAGCTCAAAACATCTTTCAATTTAGTCTAGAGGCTGAGGTTTATGCTCTGATTGCCTCAGTAGAAAAGAGAATAGAAGAGGGAGAATCTCTGATCACCCTTGTCAGAATTGCTTCTCCTTCAGAACCCAGGGGCTCAAAACCAGTAAAGACTATTACAGAAGTGTCTATCTAGGAGAAAGGTGAGTGTGTAACACATTCATTTTTTATTTTTACTTCTATTTCATCCTCTCTGCTTTGACAATCAGGAGATTTGAGGATTCTTAAATATCATGCCCTAACCTTCATCACTGACTCATATATAGGTCTTTTTTGTAGGTGAGAGTGGGGAAGAGAACATAGAAGGGTAATGGGGACCTTGGTACTGTTATTCTCCTTCTTCCTTAGAACTCTATACTCAGAAAAAAGGGCTCTGGATCCAGTCTGCAGGTAGCTGGGTGGTACAGTGGGTAGAACCCTGGGCTTTAAGTCAGAAACACCTGAGTTCAAATCCAGCTTTGGGCAATTACAAACTGTGTGACCTTGGGCAATGTCATTTAATCTCTGTTTGTCTCTGTTTCCTCAACTATAAATGGGGGCATCTACTTCCCAGAGTTATTGTGAGGACCAAATGGTATAATATTTGTAAAGGATTTAGGGCAATTTTTGACACATAGTAGGTGCTACGTCATTGTCTGCAATTGTTATTTTTCTTACTAATAACAATTTCTTGGTGATATTTTTTTTAAAGGCAATTGGGGTTAAGTGACTTGCCCAGGGTCACACGACTAGCTAGTAAGTGTCAAGTGTTTGGTCTGAGGCTGGATTTTAACTCAGGTCCTCCTGATTTCAGGGCCGGAACTCTATACACTGAGCCACTAGCTGCCCCTTGGTAGTATTGTTGATAATTAATATAATTAATTATTTGTTATAATAAAAATATAAAAAATAATACTTTTACCATAGGCATTTGCAGAACTCTGAGCTATTACTTTATCACCTCTGCAATGGGGAAACATAAAGTTTTTACTTGAGGTGGCCAGCATAGGGGATATGATGGTGGATGGAAAAACTACTACTATTTTCCTGATTTCTTTTTGCTTTGGAGTCTGAGAAACATCAACTGCTATCCTGCAGGGGAACTCAGGAACAGTTTTCTGTGAGGGATTGTCTGGTGTTGGCTACTGCCAAGTGACAGTTGTGGCAAGATGGGGTAGGAACAAGATATTAGGAAGTAACCAGAGCTCACGCTCCCGAGGCAGGGGCTGTGCTAGGCAGAGTTGTGGTGAACTGGGATGGGAACTGGATACAGAGAAGTAACCGGAGCTCACGCTCCCGAGGCAGTGGGCAGTGCTATGTGGAGCTGTGATAAGCTGGAGAAGGAACAGGATACAAGGAAGTAGCCGGAGCATGTGCTCCTGAGACAGGGGGCTGTGCTACATGGGAGTGGGACGGCAGAGAACGAGCTCCCTTTGTCTAGCCCCCTCCCTAGGTACAACGCTAACCCCAGACACCTCCTTCCTGTGTCCAAACCTGACTTCCTGAGTCACGTACTTTCCCTTTGTGTAGCACTGACCCCAGACGCCTCCTCCTGGTATCTGGGCCTGACTTCCTGGGTCACGTACTTTCCCTTTGTCTATGCACTAACCCCAGATGCCTCCTTCCTGAATCCGGTCCTAGCCTCCTGCGTCACGTCCTCTCCCTTGGTGCGCTA
>NW_020955192.1:1163898-1195351 GCF_900497805.2 Vombatus ursinus | reverse complement strand
AGTATGACCTTGGCAGCCTGCTCCTTATAGGAGGAGAGTGCACGGCGCGGCTGGCACAGTTTTCTACAGTCATCCAGCTCATGGAGACAGTTACTCAGCCCAATCAAAATCCCTGGATATCTTGGGCATGGTAAGCACAAAATCTACATGGTATGGTGATGATGGTTTCCAGACACTTCCAGAATTGCTCCTTTTTCATAACTGGGGAAGAGGGTTTGTTGAACTTATTTTGCTTCTAGCATGACCTTTCCCCTCTCCTCACAGATCCCTCAAGAAGAGGATGGTTTTGGAAAATGCTTCTTCAGTGACTGAGTTCATCCTTGCAGGCTTAACAGATCAACCAGAGCTCCAACTACCCCTATTCCTCTTGTTTGTGGGCACCTATGTGATCACTATAGTGGGAAACCTGGGATTGATCATTTTAATCAGGATGAATTCTCAGCTTCACACTCCTATGTACTATTTTCTCTTCAACTTATCTGTCATAGATCTCTGCTACTCCTCTGTCCTTACTCCCAAAATGTTGATGAATTTTGTCCTAATAAAAAACATCATCTCTTATTTGGGATGTATTTACTCAGCTCTATTTCTACTGTTTTTCTGTTATTTCAGAAAACTATGTGTTGACAATAATGGCTTATGATCATTATGTTGCCATCTGTAATGCATTGCTGTATACTGTTACCATGTCCAATCAGTTCTGTTCATGGCTATTGGGTGGGGCATATGTAATAGGGTTTGCTGGTGCAATGGCCCACACTGGATGCATGCTGAGACTGTCCTTCTGTGATGCCAACATCATAAACCATTACATGTGTGACATACTCACCCTCCTCCAGCTCTCTTGCTCTAGCACCTATGTCAATGAGTTGGTGGTTTTCATTGTTGTGGGCATTAACATCATAGTGCCTAGTGTCGCCATCTTCATCTCTTATGCTCTCATCCTGTCCAGCATCTTGAACATCAGCTCCACTGAAGGCAGGTCCAAAGCATTCAGTACCTGTAGCTCCCACATAATTGTGATCACTCTTTCCTTGGTTCAGCTTCATTCATGTATTTCAAACCATCTTCATCAAGGTCGGAGGACCAGGGCAAAGTTTCTTCAGTCTTTTACACAAATGTAGTACCCATGTTAAATCCCATCATTTATAGTCTGAGGAATAAAGATGTTAAGGCTGCCTTGAGGAAAACCTTAAAAGAAAGAATATTTTCCGAAACAGGAGCAGAATTTTCATAATGTGAATTGAATTATTTTCTTTCCTTGGTTAATTAAAATTATCTCAAGAAGGAATCTTTACCCAAATTCTTTTCTCCGCATTCTCTATCACACAACATTCTACCTGCATGACTTACTTCTTTTGCTTTAAAGAGGCAGTGGAAAGTGCTGGCATTAGAGTAAGAGGATCAGGGTATAAATCCTGGATGTCCTTTCTCTGTGACTTTGGGCAAGTTCTTTAACCTTTGTGGGCTTCAAATTTTTCATTTGTAAATTTGGAGGTGTTTGGACTATGTAGCTTCTAAGATCCTTTATACCTATAAATCTTTGCTCTATGACCCTTTGTGAAAATGCAGATACCCCAGGAATCATTCAATAAATTACATCATAATTGTGTTAGACCTTTCATTCACTGCCCATTGTTACTGATCAGTAATTCAGGAAGGCAGTACATGGAAGTAGGTTGCAGACATAATAGTAATAAAATGTCCAAATGGTGTAGACGTAATACAACCCCATTCTACCCTGCCTCAGACAAGTCAAGCATAACTAACCTTATAGCCCTTGAAGAAAACATTTTCAGTTTCTGAAATATTTGGTAGTAGGAAACATTATTGTAACAGTTACAATATGAGAGAGATTTGAGCAAGTTGATTTGACTTATAAACCTTTCCTGGGGGAAGTTTCCTTTTCCCATTATCAGATTAATTGAACCCTCATAATGCAAAAGGCATTTTTTTGGTGCTATGTCCTGTGACATTTATAGGGCAGTTAGGTGGCCCAGTGGATAGAGTGCTGGTCCTGGAGATAGAAGAACCTGAGTTCAAATCTCGCTTCAGACACTTACTAGCTATGTGACCCTGGGAAAGTCACTTAACCTTGTTTGCCTCAGTTTCATCATCTTTAGTATGACCTGGAGAAGGAAATGGCAAACCTTTCCAGTATCTTAGCCAAGAAAACCCAAATGCAGTCACAGAGAGTCGAACGTGAGTGGTGATTCAACAATTTTATATTTATTATCTGAAACTGATTGGAAGGGTGGAAGAGACCAAGTCATGAAAGTATGTTTGGTATTTAAAACGCTTTACACTGTGACCCCTTCCTTCTTTTCCAATTCACCTCCATGTTACTCTTCTCCTCACACTCTGAATTAGCCCTAATGTCCTATTTGTCCCTCTTGCATGGCATTCCATCTTTATCTTGATTTGCACTGGCCATTTGATACATAGAATATGCTCCATTCTCACACAAAACTCTTACAATCTCTGATTTTCTTCAACTCATTTTGAGTGCCACTTTTTTCACGAATCCATTCCTAATTTCCCTAGGCATTTGTACCTTTCCTCCAAAAGCATTTTGTATTCCTTTTGTATGTATGTTGTGTATGAAAATATAATTATACATATACCTAGACCATTTCTTTTCTTTCATTTATGAAGAAATGTTTTTCATTGAAACTGCCTTATTAAATGATTTCTTTAATCTCTGGGAACTTATCCTGAGCACAAAAAGCTTATTTGAATTCTTTCATCTGTCCAATAAATGAGATAGAGTAAAATTCAATTTCCTAGGAAATAAATTATTTTATTTTTTTCTCAGTCCTTTCTTCAGCTATCACAGGTAACAGTTTCTTCAGAATATGGTTTAAGTGTTTACTACCTCTAGCCTTCTTCATAAAGAAGGCTCTTTATATTTTTTTTAAAAAAGAAGAGTTAAAATAGCTCTAAGAAGAACCTTATTTCTCTGTGAATTATCCATAAATTCTTAATAGATCTTCATAGATCAAAGTTAAACCCACAAATTTTTCCTCCATTAGGAGGAAGCCCTGTAGTCACTTGTGACTGAAACTCCAAATTTCCAGTTAAATTGCCCTTTCTGCAACATTTCATTTGGCCCTTAAAGATATGGTAACAATATCTGTAGTCTCTGTGAGAGAGCCTAGTCAAACAGGTATGATAGTAGTAATCATGGTAACATGGTAACAGTATACAGCAATGGATTACAGATGGCAACATAATGATCATAAGCCATTATTGTTAACACATAGTTTTCTGAAATAACAAAAAAAAACAGTAGAAATAGAGCTGAGTAATACATCCCGAATAAGAGATGATGTTTTTTATTAGGACAAAATTCATCAACATTTTGGGAGTAAGGACAGAGGAGTAGCAGAGATCTATGACAGATAAGCTGAAGAGAAAATAGTACATAGGAGTGTGAAACTGAGAATTCATCCTGATTAAAATGATCAAACATGCTAGTATTTGTAATTAAGTAACAAATATTTTGGAGATGAATGCTCAAAAGATTTTTTATTGTAGTCGTTCAAGAACAAAAATTTTGCATGGGACCATAGTTTTAGAACTGGAAAGGACCTTAGATTCCATCTGGTCCAACACCGTCATATTACAGAGAGGTTAAGTACTTGCCAGGGTGACATAGGTAGTAAGAAAAAGAGTCTACATTTGAAGAGTTGAATATTATTTGAAAAGCACTTTAGACTTCAAGGTTTTTGTTGTTGAAAAGGAACATGGTATAGTAGAAAGAGTGCTGAGATCTCATCTCAAATCCTAACTCACATATTTAGTAACTAATTGACATTGACAAATTTAACTTTTCACAGCCTGAGTTTTATAAAAAATAGGAATAATAATACTACTTCAAAAGGTTATAAAGAGATCAACTGATAAAACATAAGAAAAATATTTGACAAACTTTAAAACTATATAAATGCCAGTTATTATTCATCTATTTATGTATTAATTTTCCTTCTATCTTTTCCAATGGGGATCAAACAAAAATAGTATTGAGACAAAGTCATTGTCCCACTATATTTTTGTATAGAATGTTCTACATACTCAAGTTCAGGTAGCTAAAATGATTGCTTTTTGTAGTTAAGTCAAAGGATGTAATCCCATTCTCTGCATCAGCTGTTAAAAGTATCTCCAGTACAACTCTAATAGCAGGCAGAACAACCAGGATGCTATATGACTCTTTCTGTTCTCATACTTTTCTGATTTTCTCTGTTAAGCATTTATATTTTTAAGACTTTTGTTCCATGTAACTTGGAGATTATATGTATTTAATAGAGCAACATCAAATTTTTTTTTGGCTCAAAACCATATCTGGGCAGTTGTGACTGTTCAGTTCTGGTACAGTTTATTGGTTACATTCTCCTTAATAGTGAGAGATGTTTATTTGTAGGATAGCGATTTGTCATTTTTCAATCCATGAAAAGTAGTGGGCCTCTCATGTATGATTCTAGCCACCAGGTGTGAGGTATTCTGTAAGAGCTAAACTTTTAAATCTTTCAGTGATGTATTTCACAGGTTTCACTTTTTCCTTTCATAATTTGCATTTATCTTTAGGAATAACCCTTATCTAATTTCTGATAACAATGATGCAATCCTGAATTTCCTTCTCTTTCCATAAACAAATATACATAACTTAGCTATTTGTTCAATACTGATTTGTGGGTATATCATTGGAGGAATTTATATGGATATTTTACCTGGAAGATCTTTTGGTTCCATCATTAGAAAGCTATTGCAAAGAATTGAAGACAGGTATATTGATGCAGTCATGGTGGATCTGTGAATATGCGCAACAGTTTTGGAAAGCAATTTCAAATTAAACACAAAAAAGTTACTAAAGTTATTAAAAAAAGTTACTAAACAGTATGTGCCCTTTGAACCATTTGTATCACTGCTAGGCCTATTCCCCAAAAAGAGATCAAATAAAGAAGAAAAGGTCTGTTATGTTAAAAATATTTATAACAGCTCTTTCTGTGTTTGCAAAAAATCCCTGGAAACTAAGAGAATATTAAACAATTAGATAACGATTGAATAAATTGTAGTATATGAATGTGGTAGAATATTATTACTCTAAGATATAGGAAATAAATGATTAAAAAAGACATGGAAAGACATATGAACTGATGCAGAGTGAAGTGAGCAGAGTTGGACAAATTTATGCTATAAATATAAAAACAAACAAGTTAGAAAACTTTTATAAATTGATGAAGTGGGAAATGAGCAGATCTAGGAGAACGGTTTATAGAACAATGTTAAAACAAACAGCTTTGAAAGTCGTAACAACTATCATGAATAAAATGACAATTCATGATTCCAGAGGACTGATGATTAAATATACTAGTCATTACAGTGAGGTGATAGATTTAGGACATGGAATGAGACATATATTCTGGTATAGGGTTATTGGGGGAATTAGTTTTTCTTCTTATGAATATTTGTTAAAATAATTCTTTTCCAATGGAGTGGGGAGAAGAAAATAGATTTACATTCATTTAAACATATAGACGTGAGGATGCTACAGATATGATATGATACGCTCACTTTCAGATAATGTCACTATATTACTTATTTTGCTTAGTAGTTTTACTTGGTTACCAGATAACTGTCATGAATTCATAACCTGTAACTGTAATGTTACAAAGGAAACACATCCAAAAAATGTAAAGGTAAAAATTAAAAATAAAATTCCAGTGTTCAAGTAAAAATAATAAAATGAACTGGAGATACTAGGTGTACAATTTTTAGTACTTTGCTTCTAACATGAAAGACAGTTTTATGCTGACAATATTTGGGGTTTGTCATACTACAGCAGCAGTGCTTTGGGAAAGAAAGAGGTCTAATGATAGAAGGGAGAAAAACTGAAATTTCCTTTCTTAAGTACCAGAAAATAATAAGCAATTTAGTCTCAGTCACTTAGTGTAGAAGGTGAATTCTCATCATTTGCTTTACACCTACCTTCTCCAAAACCTTCACAAACTTCTAAAAGGATATGGTGCTATACCCATCCTGGTCACCCTCTTGAACTGATCAGTCTTTGACCATCATCCATAGTAACTATATCATGCATAGATACACTTTACCTTGGGAAATCTTGTCATCTTTATACAAGTAATAAAATGAAAAAGCAAGTTTTTTAATGTCCTGGCTGTTGAATGATTCTAGTCTATTAAGATCTTTGTATTTCTCATTATTTTTGATTAGTTGGAAATGAGCCAGAGTTATAAATTAATGGAATTTTATCTAGTCTGCTCCCTTAGGAAAAAAGTCATTGATGACCAAGATTCCAAGAAAGTTGACAGTAAGCTTTGGAATCCACTAGAAGTCTTCTTTATTGAGAGTCCCATTAACTGGGATAAAGGGAATAGGGATTTGACTATGGAAAATTCTCTCTCTCTCTCTCTGTCTCTGTCTCTCTGTTTTTCTCTCACACACACATGCTCTCACACAAATAACACCTCCTTCCAATAAACTTTGAGATCTGAGAACCCATCACCCCATCAGCTAAAGGAACTCCCAGGGAATCTGGGAGGCATATGGAAGGAAAATATTAGGGGCAAAAAGGAAAAAAACGCCATTTTTTGAGGATTGCAATGACTGGGGGAAGACTCAAGAGTGTCAACCAATCAAAAGTGACTTGTGAACCCTGTATGAATCATATCCAATTGTATTTTTGAACTGAGGTGCATAGATAGAAGAGAATTAGACTGAAGTGTATGTCTATCAACAGGGAAGAATAAATGAAAAATCATTTCTAGAAAGTCCTAAAAAAATACCAATTCTGAGATTTTTAAAAAAATAAAAAATTAAGACAGTTTTTGCTGTAAAGGAGCTTACATTTAAAAAAGTTTTCAAAGTGGTGGAGTGAAGTGAACATTTTTGTCAAGCTGTCCCAACACAACCATCTATACACCTTAAAAATTATGTCAGACTGAATTCTGAGAAGGAAAACCAAGAAAAAGTCACAGTAAGTTATTTTCCATTCCAAGGCACCTTAGGAAAACAGAACAAGAAGACACTAGACACTGGTGAAAGGGCTGGCTAGGAGTGTGATGCAGCATAAGTGGCCCCAACAATGGACCTTAGAGGAAGTGGCAGCATGATTGGTGATGGAACCAGGAGTGTCCAGCACCCTGGGATGGCAAAGGAACTAAACACCTGGTTAGGAAAAGATTCCAAGGGACCCTTGTACTAGCACTGATCACATGATGAGGCACTATTTGGAAGCTCTGTCACCCATTACCTAGTTGTGGATTGTAATTCCAGGACAGAGAGGAGCAATTATGGTCTTGAGGGAACAGGGGTTCTGTGTAAGGACCAGAGCACAGACCAGAATGGCAATGATTATATTTCTCCAGGGTTCACATCACTTTCGAGGCACCAAATATTTGCAGGTGTCCATTGAACTTTGAAGGCAGGAAAAGCTCGTTAAAGACAGAAACTCAGACTAGACATCACCCCCACAAATGAGTGGATCTTAACTCTAACATAAAGTCCAAAGTCAAGAAATAGGCTGAAAAAATGAGCAAATGACAAAAAAAAAACTTGACCACAAAAAGCTACTATGGTGATAGGAAAAATATCTACAAGTGAAGCCTTAATGAAAAAATACAGATTGAACACAAATCCACCAAGAATTCCTCGAAGAGCTAAAGAAAGAAATTAAAAAATTTTAAATTGATTTTAAAAATCAAAGTGATAGGGAAAAATTGGGAAAAGAAATGAAAGCAATGCATGCAAATGGTGAAAAGAGAATTAGAAGCTTGTAAAAGAGGCACAAATATACTGAGGAAAACAGCTATTTAAAAATCAGAATTGGCCAAATGGTAAAATAGGTACAGATCATCATTGAAGAAAATAACTCCTTAAAAATTAAAATTGATCAAATGGAAGCTAAAGTTTCCATGAGACATCAAGAAATAATAAAAGTAAGTCAAAAGAATAAAAAATAATAACAAAATGTGAAATATCTCATAGGAAAAACAATTGACATGGAACATAGATTGAGGAGAAATGATTTGCAAATTATTGGACTACCTGAAAGCCATAATAAAAAAAGAGTCTAGACATAATTTCAAGAAATTATAAAGGAAAGCTGCCCAGATAGTCTAGAACAAGAGGGCAAAGTAGAAATAGAAAGTTCCTACTAATCACATACTGAAAGAATAAAAAAAAAAAAACAACTTCCAGGAATCTTATAGTCAAATTCCAGCAATCTCTGGTCAAGGAAAAATATTGCAAATAGCTTGAAAGAAGTAACTCCAATACTGTGGAGCCACAGTCAGGATCACACAAGATTTAGCTGCTACTAATAGAAAGGAGTAGAGGCAGAGCTAAATAGATAATTTGCCACTCAAACACAATACTCATGAGAAACATTAAAGGTAAATATGAATAAGAAATCATAAGGGACTTAGTAAGTTTAAACTGTTTATAATCCTATGTGGGAAAATGATACATCTAACCATTAAGAGCTTTATCATTATTTGGGCAGCTAGTTGGAGTCTTCTTAGAGAGCATGAATGTGAGTCTATTATATTGGGATTATCTCAAAACAAAAATGGAAGGATGAGAAATACAGATGCACTGGGAGAAAGGGGAAGGGAATAGAATAGGGAAAATTATCTGGCATAAAAAGGAGTACAAGGAACGATTTTTAAAATAGAGAGGTAAATGGGGGAGGAGGACAATGCTTGAAGCTCACTATCTTGGAACTGGTTCAAAGATGGAAGAACACACACATATGTACATATATATATACATACACATACATACACACATATATGTATTTACACACACACACACACTTGGGTATGGAAACAGGAGAGGGACAATCTAAGAGAAAGGAGGGAAGTGATAAGAGGGAGGGTAAATTAAGAGAGTTAGTAGTCAGAAGCAAAACATGTTCTTGTGGAAGGGATGGGGTTAAAAAAGAGAAGGATAAAAGAAGAGAATAGGCTACAGAGAAATACACAGTTAGTGATTACAACTGTGAATATGAATAGGATGAACTCACCCATAAAATGCAAGTGAATAGCAAAATGGATTAGAAACCAGAATCCAGAACATGTTGTTTACAAGAAACCCCCTTGAAACAGAAAGACATGGAGTTAAAATGAGGAGCCAGAGCAGAATCCATTATCCTTCAGCTGAAATAAAAAAGCCAGAGGTAGCAATCATGATCTCAGGTGAAGCAAAAGCAGAAATAGACCTAATTTTTTTTTTTTTTGGGTTAGGCAATGGCGTTAAGTAACTTGCCCAGAGTCACACAGCTAGTAAGTGTTATGTGGCCAGATTTGAACTCAGGTCCTCCTGACTTCAGGGCCGGTGCTCCACCTAGGCACCACCTAGCTGCCCCTAAAAATAGACCTAATTTAAAGAGATAGAGAAACCACATTTTGCTATGGACAATGAATTAATATCAAACATACATGCACCAAATTCTTGAAGTAAAAGCTAAATCAGTTACAGGAGGAAATAGACAGTAAAACTATACTAGGCAGGACCTCTGCCCCTTTTAGACTTAGATAAATCTGACAAAAAAAAAACAACAAAAAAGAAGTTAAAGAGATAAATAGAATTTTAGAAAAGTTAGATATGATAGACTTCAGGAGGATATTGAATAGAAACAGAATGGAGTTTACCTTTTCTTAGCCATGCACGGCACCTTCAAAAAAAACTGACCATATGTTTGGGCATTAAAAACCTGACAAACAAATGCAGAAAAGCAGAAAGATTAAATGTACTATTTTCAGATCATAATGCAAGAAAATAATGTTTAGTAATTTGAAGTATAGATTAAAATTAATTAGAAATAAAATTATCTTTAGGATTACTAAAGAATGAATTGGTCAAAGAACAAATCATAGAAAAATCAATAATTTTCTTAAAGAAAATGACAACAATGAGACAACATACCAAAATTTATAGGATGCAGTCAAACAGAAACTTAGGGGAAAATTTATATCTCTAAATACATCTGTAAAAGAGAGAAAGAGCAGATCAATGGATTGGGCAGGCAACTAAAAACAGAAAAAGAACAAATTAAAAATACCTAAGTAGAAATACAAATCCCAAAGTTGAGATACTGAAAAATCAAAGGAGAGATTAACAAAATTGAAAGTTAAAAACCCCATTAATTGATAAATAAAACCAGGAGCTGTTTTATGAAAAAAATAATAACAAACAATTGCCTAATTTGATGTTAAAAAAGAAAATAAGCTTTTATTGATAAATTTTACTCTTTATATAATTTTCATAGTATCATTCCTTTTCCTCCTTCTGGAAAACTATTCAACATAACAAATAGCATTTTTTAGCAAAAAAAAGTTTAAAAAATCAGTATAACTGATCAATACATCAAAAACATCTCAAAATATGTTCAATGTACAAGCATATATTTTCTGCCTCTATGAAGGGATAGGGTAGGGTTGTCTTTTTCTATCTCTTCTTTCATGTTATTGCTTGTTCTTTGTAATTTTGCAATGTTTATTTTGATTTTTGTGATTCTTTCCATTTACATTTTTGAAGTCATTTTAATATATTTTCTTGGCTCATCTTACTTCACTCTGCATTGGTTCATATAGAACTTTCTATGCTTCTCTGTATTTATCACATTTGTCATTCTAATAACAATAATATTCCATTATGTTTATATACCACAACTTATCTTCAAACAGTCACATGTTTTCTAGATAGCAGTTACTTGTCTCTTTGCTTCTGGATAGATCTTTATGCTGCAAGATGCCCTCTATGGTCCAGATCCTTATATCTAAGTCTAATGAATGGTTATCTTACTCATGACATCAAGTAAAGTTTACAAAATAAAGTTCAAACCCTTCATTTTTCATTCAGGGCCTTTCATGATCTGATGAGGTGTTATTTTCCCAGCTCTATATCCTAGTTCTTCCCGATAAGCATGGTCCATGAACATAATAGAATGTTATTGTTCCATAAGAAATAATGATGTGGAAACCATCAGAGGAAACTGGGAAGACTTTTATGAGCTGATGCAGAAAAGAATGAGCAAAATTAGGAGACCAATTTACACCATGATAACAGTACCACAAAGAAAGAAAACCTTGAAAGACTTTAGAACTTCGATCAATCTAATGATAAATTATGGGTCCAAAAGAATGAAGATGAAACATTCTACTCACCTTCTAATAGAGAAGTGCTAATTTAAAATACAGAGAGAGATTTTCATTTTTGGACTGACTAAAATGAGAGTTTGTTTGATAGGGCTTGGTACATATGTATTTTTGTTATTATTTATCACTATTATTATTTTTAAATTTGTTTGTTTTTAGTTTTCAACATCCCTCTACCCACCCCAAAATGGCATGCATTCTGAATATCCCTTCCTCTAATCTGACCTCCCTTCTATCTCTGCCTCCCCTTCTCTTATCTCCTTTCCTTTCAATTTTCCTGTACGGCAGGATAGATTTCTATAACCCATTACATGTATATCTTATTTTCCAGCTGCAAGTGAAAATATTTTTTTTAACATTTGTTTTTAAGACTTTGAGTTCCAAATTTTCTCCCTTTCTCCCTCCCCACTTACCCTCATGGAGAAGACAAGCATTTCAATACAGGTTATATATGTGTAGTCATGCAAAACCCTTCCATAGTAGTCATGCTGTGGAAAACTATCTTTTCCTTCATCTTATCCCACCCCTATTTATTCTATGCTCTCTTTTGACTCTGTCCCTCCTTAGAACTGTTTGCTTCTGATTACCCCCTCCTCCAATCTGCCCTCCCTCTTACCATCCCCCTGCTGTCTTGTCTCCTCCCCCCCCATTTTCCTGTAGGGTAAGATAGATTTCTATACCCAATTGAGTGTGTATGTTATTCCCTCCTTAAGCCAAATCTGATAAGAATAAGATTCACTCATTTCCTCTCACCTTCCTCCCCTTCCCTTCCACTGTAAAAGCTTTTTCTTGCCTGTTTTATGTGAGATAATTTACCCCATTGTACCTCTCCCTTTCTCCTTCTCCCAGGATAATCCTCTCTCATTCCTTAATTTTATTATCCAGATATCACCCATTCATCTTCAACTCAACCTGTGCCTTCTATCTATCTATCTATCTATCTATCTATCTATCTATCTATCTATCTATCTATCTATCTATCTACATACATATAATTTTTTCCCTCCAACTACCCTAATACTGACAAAGGTCTCGTCAGTTACAGATATCATCGTTGAGCTGTAAACAGCTCAACCTTAATAAGTCCCTTATGATTTCTCTTTCCTGTTTACCTCTTTATGTTTCTCTTGAGTCTTGTATTTGAAAGTCAAATTTTCTGTTCAGCTCTGATCTTTTCATCAAGAATGCTTGGAAGTCCTCTATCTCACTGAATGTCCATTTTTAACCCTGAAGGATTATACTCAGTTTTGCTATGTAGGTGATTCTTGGTTTTAATCCTAGCTCCTTTGACTTCTGGAATATCATATTCAAAGCCCTCTGATCCCTTAATGTAGAAGCTGCTAAATCCTGTGTTATCTGATTGTGTTTCCACAATACTTGAATTGTTTCTTTCTGGCTGCTTGCAATATTTTCTCCTTGATCTGGGAACTCTGGAATTTGGCTACAATATTCCTAGGAGTTTTCTTTTGGGAATCTCTTTCAGGAGGTGATCAGTGGATTCTTTCCATTTCCATTTTACTCTCTGGTTCTAGAACATCAGGGCAGTTTTCCTTGGTAATTTCTTAAAAGATGATGTGTAGGCTCTTTTTTTGATCATGGCTTTCAAATAGTCCAATAATTTTTAAGTTATCTCTCCTGGATCTATTTTTCCAAGTCAGTTGTTTTTCCAATGAGATATTTCACTTTGTCTTCTATTTTTTCATTCTATTGATTTTGTTTTATAATGTCTTGATTTCTCATAAAGTCACTAGCTTCCAATTGCTCCATTCTAATTTTTAAGGAAGTATTTTCTTCAGTGAGCTTTTGGACTTCCTTTTCCATCTGGCCAATTTTTCTTTTTAAGGCATTCTTCTCCTCATTGGCTTTTTGGACCTCTTTTGCCATTTGACTTGGCTATTTTTTAAGGTGTTATTTTCTTCAGTATTTTTTTGGGTCTCCTTTATCAAGCTGTTTACTAATTTTTCATGATTTTCTTGTGTCACTCTTATTTCTCTTCCCAGTTTTTCCTCTGAGACCTGCTCCAAGTTTCTCTGAGTCCTGTTTTGCCTGTGTGCCTATGACCAAGTTGTGTTCCTCTCCCAGCCTAGCATGATAGATTTTTCTAATCACCCATCCTGGTTGTCTTGGGCTGGAAATTTGTTTCATTCTATCTTTTTGTGAGTTCTGCTGCTCTAGAATTTATTTAGAGCTGCTTTTTTACAGGTATGTGTAGAGGTTTAGGATAGAGCCCAAGTAAGTCACTGCTTTTACTCGTCCATCTTGGCTCTGCCCCCCAGTACATATGTATTAAGGGAATTATTTTTGAGGGCTTTTTTTTAAAGCAATTTAAAAAAAATGGTTAGGAATTTAGTACAAGAAGTACTAATATGCAATGAGCACTTATTAAGTGCTTACTATGTGCTAAGCATTTACAGTGTGCTAAGCACTGGAGTTACAAATACCAAAAAGAAGAAACAGTACCTGCCCCCAAGGAGCTTACACTATAATGGGAAAAGGTAATATACAAAAGGAGAGCTGAAAAGGAATAGGAGGAAGGGAATGGAAAGTGGGAGCAGGGGGAACCATGATGTTGAAGTCTGGAAAATCTGTAGCAGACGTAGGAGGAGCATGAAGGGTGGTTGACCTGGGCTTTTCCTGAAAATGGAGGTACCAAGAGGAGCTCACAAATGGGAGAAGGGGGCCAGCATGGTTGAAGGATATTTCAGAGTGAGAAGATTGAAGAAGACAGTGGAAACTCCAGGATAAGAAGTTGAGGTGCTGAGGCAGCTGAGGCATGCTTGCAAAGTTCAGCAAGTTAGTGTCAGAGAGAGGATGGGAATGAAGAGGCAGGAAGGGCATTTAAATAATAAGACAGCATGAACAGATAAAGATGTGGGAAAACCCAGTGTATGGTGGTTCACTTTTGCTGTCACATAGAATGCCTGGAAGGAAGTACTGTGAAATAAGGCTAGAAAAGTTAGGTTGTATCAGATTGTGAAGTGTTTTGAATGCCAGGTTGCATTTGAACTTTACCACTAAGGAGCCATTGAAAGATTTTGAACAGAAGAGTAACAAGACTAGATTGACAAATAAGCAAAGGTTCTTGCAGTGATTTGAGGAACAATTGAAGAGAAAAGGGAAGATGAAGGAAGGAAGCATGGAAGGAAGGAAGGAAGGAAGGAAAAACAATTAGGAAGTCTCACAATAGTTCAGGTTAATGATAACGAAGAATAAAGTAGGGTGGTGACAGTAGGAATAGAGGGATTGTCTTCATTTTGGTGATGGAACTCAGGCTGGTATAACTTTCAACTCTAGTTCCAAAGATAGAGTTAGGCAGGTTTGCATGAAGTTTCCTGGGCTATAGTATGATTTCCCCATAAGGAATTACTTGGAAAGGTCATTGTGAATATTTGTATTCAGCAACCAATGATACTTATTTCTGATACTTCTATCTGACCTGATATTTATTCCTCACAGATCCTGATCCCTTGGGATCTTTCCTAAAGGCTTTAATTGCTTTATCATTAATTGTGTCTTCCATCAAGAATCTAGTCTCCAGAGATGTGTATCCCATGGGAATCAGGGACCTATGCATTTCTACCCCCCATCTCAATACGTTAAAATAACTAGTTCGTTATTCTCCCTTCATCATGTCCTGGGAGGGAAATGTCTTCAGCAAAATCAACCTGAACTTCATGAAAGGTCAGAGAAAAATCCTGATTTATCTTGGGGACGGTAATGTAGACGGGGGATTGGATTTACTTAAGTGATCATAAATTATTGAGTTTACATAATACTCCAAAATCTTCTTCTAGAAAAAGAGAAGGTGCTGCCATTGTGCTCACTCATACTTAAAAAGTCACCACTACCAACAGCAAATTCTGAACTGCTCTAAAGTGGGAGCAGCTCCAAAATTGCCTCTCTGGTAAATGGTAAGTATGAATCCTCCTTTTTCTTTCCTCTTCCTCTCTCATTTTTAAACGACTGATTCCCAGTATATGTTTGGGTTTCTGAGAAGTCCTCTTGGGGTTATAGATACAGATGCAGGGAGGTCATCTGCTTACTTATAACCTTATAATGTCCCAAAGCTGAAACAGCTACCGATGACATTTGTGAGCATAGGAGACAGATAGCCAATATATTATTAGTCTAGCAATTAGTCTAGCAGAGCCTGTACCACTAGAAAATTTTCACCCTTTAAAGTTCCAGGATTGATTTGCCCAACTCCAGTTGTAACTAATGTGGTGGGTGAAATCTGAAATAACTGAGGAAACAAAGATTTGAACTTTCTAGCAAATTGATTTGTTAAGCAATGCATACCAATTGCATAACAAATCTGGATGAGACCTCTTCAGCTTTGGCAGTAGACCTTGACTACAGGGGAAGACAGATTTCTATCAATTAAAAGAAAACCATTAATGAGATATTCCAGGATCCAAGATTAGGTAATCTAATTTTAATTGGTGGGAAAGATTAGGAGCTTTCTGAATTGAGAGGTGGAAAACAAAAAGGTGTAATTCTCTGAAATCAGAAAAAGAGTTGTCCCACTCCCCTCCAAGAGTCTGTGTTTAATCAAAGGAACAAAGAAACAGTAGCTGATTGACCAGTATAGGACTAGTTTTCAGATAAGACATATGGGTTGCTTGAAGTATATGATTGTAAGAAAACTTCTTGTATCAGTCTTTTGATGTGATTGGGTTTCTAGTCAGCATAACCTAGATACTTAGTTAAAGGTCTTTAAACCATAGGAAGAGGTGGTCCATCTTCTCAGCCATGCAGGGCTAGGTTCACATAATGCAATAAAGCTTTCTCACAATTTCCATAATTGAATAAAATTTTTTCACAAGACAGAAATTGGACTAGATCCATAGTTGAATAAAAAGGGAACTAAACTAGTGCTAGAGTTGAGTTACAAGATGAAGTCTATGTGGTTCACTCAATTCCCTCATGAAGCTATTAGAAATCACTGAAAATTTATGGGTTGCTGATATTTTTGTGGGTGGGAATATTTTGGCCTGTGTTTTTATGATGATAATAAACAACTCCACTTGAATTCCCCCTGCCTAGAGCTCTTCAAGGAGAGGCCAGATGATCAATTGTTTCATATCTTGTTTAGAAGATTTTTGTTTCAGTGATTCTCTGAGTTTACTAACCTTATTTAGCTGCTATTCTTGGAACTCTGCTCCATCTTCTGAGAAAGCTCTCTGTGGACTGAAGAATACCAGTTAGGTGTGGATTATATTCTTTGAGGCATCAGGCATCAAGACCTCAGTACTCACCTTCTCTGTTTCTCAACACACTCTTGTCCTGGAGCCCCTGAGCCACTAAAGAGAAAAGGAATGGAGCCAAGAGGGGAAAGCCCCAGTCTAATTCCTGCAAATTCCATTAATCTTAGAAATTTTGGTATTGAGAATATAATTCAAACTGATGTCATAAATTATAGATTATGAATTGATAAAATTCTACTTCTAATATTCCCTTCCACCTTTCAAGAAGTACCTAGGACCTATGTAACCCTAGTCCCTGTTTAAAGTTTTCTCTGCTTTCATTCTCTGAACAAAATAAAATTTGATTCTATGCTTCTCTTTGAAAAATGTCTGGCTCTAGTGAGAAGGAAGCCATGATGATACTCCCCGGGTCTCATTCCCAGTTTATAATGAATCCAACACAAGGAAGTAAGGTAGGGTCAATCTTGATTCATAAAGAGTTACTATCAATGTTTCATGTCAAACAAGGAAATGGAACATTCCTTTCAACAATAAAAAATAACTAATATTTACATAAGTGTTTTAAGGTTAATAAAGCACTTTCAAACATAATCTCATTTGTTCCTCACAAGAATTCTGTAAAAAAATACTTTTGTTTGAGGCTAGCTTATTTATCGAAGTGGCTTCAGAGTTTAAGGTTGGTTACTGTCCTATACCTCCTCCTTAATCTTTCCCCCCACATAATTTTGTCAAGGCACATAATTTCATTTTTTTCTTGTCAAATAGGAATAGAAAATCTACTCTTTGGGGGAAGCTGTCATTGTGTCAGAGACAAATAGAAACAATCCTATTAGGAACTGAACTGTACTAATAAATGCAATTATATTTGGAGGGAAGAACATTTGAAAAGGATAAAATTAAAATTATTATTTTATATTCTGTTATGAAAGGATTTGATGTCATTTGCAGTGGTTTTGCCAATAAACAAGGGAATATTCTTTCTCCTAATGTAAACCCTACTTCCTATTCTCCCATGTGGACCCTGATAAAGCAACCCTCAGTTTGAACCACTTTTTTGTGTCAATATTCATTCACATCCATAGCTAATAAGATCTCACTATTGCTTCTTTTTTTTTTCTCTTAACCTAGACCAACTAAAGGATACCTTGCTTCAAAGCAGAATATATTTAATGAAACAGTATCGCAAAGTAAGTGACATCATAGATCTCCCATGCACACAGGATCATAGCCCCCTAAAAATGACATCAGCAAAGGAGGAGGGCAACTCTGATAGGGATACCTGTGAGAAGGGAACACTTCTAGTGGGGCAGATGCTTAGGGAACATGTGTGGTCAGAGCACATGGGTTTCTAGATTGTTTCACGTCTCTACCAGTTTCAGAGTAGCTGATGTCTTCTGTTGATTTCATCAGGGAAGCTACTTTCTCTATTGAGTTGGATTCCTTTGCTGCAGTGCTCTCTGCTGGACATCTCTGCTGAACTCCCATTTATAGCTTTTTTCTGGTTATTTCCATTGAGCTGCTTTCCTCTGACTATGTCTGTGTCTGCTCTCTGCTGCCATCTGATGGACTTCAGCAGATAGTCAGTCTCTCTCCTGCAGGCAGAGAGCACACTTCCACTAGCCATAATTCTAGTTATTCTCAGGCACCCCCAGCCAACTAACCAGCAAAAGTCAGCACGTCTTCAGGTCTAAAGTGTATCTTTTGAATTCTTTTTCTGATGCTGTCCCTTGGGGATCCTTTCATCTAAATTGTTATCTGATTTATGCTTTGAAAATCTTTTTAACTCCAATCATATCCTTGAGACATAAGCCTGGATTCCTTTTTACGTGATTCTAGGGATTCAGCATAAGAAAACTACAAAGAAGCTGGAGGAAGGAGTTTGCTTTCAGTTCTCCATAATGTCACTGGTTCCTACAGAAATCAGCTCAAGAGCAAAACTAAAAAAAAAGATAGGAAAGAATTGGCTTTGTCTTAACTCCAGCAGATTTAAATTCCCACATTTCCTATTGCCTATACCTTGGTTTCAGATTCCGTGATAAAGGTATAATGTTCACAGGATAAGAAAATTTAGAGGTGGAAGGGATTTTAGAGATCATTTATTTCAATCAACTCATTTTACAGATGAAGAAACTTAAACTCAGAGAGGTAGGGTGATTTACTTAAAGCTACACAGGAAGTAAATAATGTTCAGACCCAGGCTCTCTGTCTTTAGTGGTTTTCCCACTACCCCTGTTCTCCATCAATGGACTTGAGATCAAGATGAATGCCAACCTTGTCTAAGCCCAATGGGGCATCTGTATTTCTCAGTGGGTTCAACTGTCTCTCTGATGGAAGCTTCCTCTTTTCATTTTTGAATCAGAAAAATAAGAGTATTTTGTCAGTGAATCTTATACATACATTTCATTTCTAATTACAGAAAGTTTTGTCTCTATTTTCTTAGTCACTAAAGGGGCTAGTTCCTGTAGCTAAGGAAAACTCAATGTCCCTTTCCTGTTTGTTTTTTATTGGAAAGCCAAGGGTTTTCAACTAATGAAACCCTAGAAAACATAACATACTAAAGCAGTAAAGGGATTTCTAGGGTCTCTTGTTCAAAATCTTCATTTCACAGATGTGGAAACCTAAGCCCAGAGAAGATATGACCCTGAAAAAGAAATCACCCTTGAAAAGAAGCTAAGTCTATAAGCAGACTCTCAGAGATGGAAGGGATAACAGAGGCCATCTATTTTAGTCATTGTGAAGGAATCCCCTCTGTAATACCCCTGATCAGCGGTCAGCCAATCTTATTTAAAAACTTAGAGGGAACTGTTAAGCCTGAAGACAAAATCCAAAGAGTCACAGTGGTTTTGTCACTACTATTAACTCTAAAAATACCAAAGAGCTCACATAGGTTATCATAACCACAGTTAACTCTGAAAAATAAAATTAAACAAACAAAATAAAACAAAAGAGATAGAGGTCATAAGCAAAAAGCTTTCTTTATTCCATTGGAGAAGGGAAACTAGACACATGTGTCAGAGCCTCCTCTAGGAATAGACTTGCCTTAGTGTGGGTAAATCTCAATACATGTACTTGTGGCTGATCTGACAATGAGGGGTAACAGAAATAATGAGACAAGTTTGAATTATAGTGGGGCTTCATGACCAGAAGATGGGTACTATAGGTGTTTATTCAAGCTCAGGGAGGGGCTATCTGGTGCTGGTGTAAAACAATTCTGGGATTTTGCTGTGGCTGAGTTCATCCAGAGGGTGAGCACAAAGGACACAGCTTACTTGCTGGGCCTTAGCTCTGGAAAACAGGGTGACTCCTAAAAGTAAATAAAGGGGTAGTCTTGGCATGGGAATCCTGACAGGGCACATCAATAAGTAAAATCTTAGAGACAGCTCATTTCTCTTTTAGTATGTTCCAAATTTTAGATTTTTTTCTGTTAAAATTGAACTATTTTTTTTTGATGTTTTACCCATTGCTTAATCCCAGCTAAAAGTATAATTATGGAATAGAAGCAGCAGTATTATAGGGCTTGTAAAATATTTTGGCCATGAGTCTTACAAGCAGGAGAAACTATTATACTCTCTGCATGGTGACTCTGATGTTGTGGGTAGCTTCAAATCCCTTAAATAAAATGGTCTAACTATTTTTGTCTGTGGGACCTAGATTTTTTTCTCCCTCAAAGCCTTGTCTGGTCTAGTCAAAGTCCATTAGACCCTCTTACAAATATCTGAGTTAGTTGTCCTTTTTACCATGACTTGAATGACTTCTCTGCAGCCTGAGTAGGTCAAATTCAAAGAAGGAGACACCAGGGTGCAGGAAGGAGTTGTGACTATAAAGCAATGGACCTTTGATGCTAACAAGCAATTGTACATTCAAATGAGTGCTTGTCTAGTTTAGAGCTGTCACCTGTAGAAACTATGCATTACCCCCTTCTTTCTCTGTTTGACTGCTTTAGTTTGTATGCTATTGAACTTTGGCCATCACTCTGATTGCTCTTTCATGGAGGAAAAGTTCAGAGTATCCAGGAGGAGACCCTGTGGACTGGAATCAAAGAACTTTAGAGTTGGATGTGAGCTTAGAGGTCATCTATTCTAACCTCTGAACTCATAGAGGAATCCAATCTACATAATTTCTAGCGGGTATTTATTTAGCCCATGTGCTAAGACTTCTATTAATGATGCACTCACAACTTTCAAAAGCAACTCCATAATGGTCAGGAATATGCCATTCTGTTATAAGGATGGAAAATTGCCTAGAATGTAACTCTTCTGTTTAATCTCCATAGTTTTCATTTATAGGAAAATGGCCACGGGAAACCAGTCTACAGTGATGGAGTTTATCCTCACAGGGCTCACAGATCAGCCAGAGCTCCAGCTTCCTCTTTTTCTCTTATTCCTGGGAATCTATGTGGTTACTATGTTGGGAAATCTGGGCATGATCTTATTGATTGCTATCAGTTCTCAACTTCACTCTCCCATGTACTATTTCCTCAGTCATTTATCCTTCATTGATCTCGGCTACTCCTCTGTCATTACCCCTAAAATGTTAGTGAACTTTGTGACAGAGAAGAATGTCATCTCCTTTCTGGAGTGCATGACCCAACTCTATTTTTTCCTAATTTTTGTCATTGCTGAAGGTTACCTTCTGACAGCAATGGCTTATGATCGTTATGTGGCCATCTGCAGTCCTTTGCTTTGTAATGTTCTCATGTCTCAAAAAATGTGCTCTGTGATGATGTTGGAGGTGTATTCTTTGGGATTTTTTGGTGCCACAGTACATACTAGCTTCATGGCAATGCTTTCCTTTTGTGGATCTCATGTTGTCAAACATTACTTCTGTGATATTCTTCCCCTGCTAAGTCTCTCCTGCTCAAGCACCCATGTCAATGAAGTTCTTCTTTTTCTTATTGGGGGAGTAAACACCTTAGCCCCTACTCTGGCTGTCCTTGTCTCTTATACTTTTATCTTGTCCAGCATGTTATGTATCCACTCTACTGAGGGCAGGTCCAAAGCCTTTGGCACCTGCAGCTCCCACCTCATAGTTGTAGGAATCTTCTTTGGGTCTATCACTTTCATGTACTTCAAGCCTTCTTCTAGCAACTCAATGGAGCAAGAGAAGGTATCCTCAGTGTTTTACACTACAGTGATCCCCATGCTAAACCCTCTGATTTATAGTCTGAGGAATAAGGATGTGAAGAATGCCATTAGAAAAGTGGTTGGGTGTTGAAGCTTCTCCGGAGTTTCAGAATTTCCCAGAAATAAAAAAATGAGTCCAATGGGAAGGTAATCCAAATTTATTTCTTGGAATCACTTTTTTTTCCTGGGAAGTCAATCTGTTTATTTTCATAGAAGCTAGAGTTCTCAGCATAATTCATGGGAGTATTCCCTTCATTAGTATCTTGAGGTCAGAAACCATATAGATCCCTTTAAAGCTTTCTTAGCATCTATTATAAGGATATGCTCTCACTAAACAGTGAAAAAATGCTTGTTGAAGGAATCAGTGAATAATCTAAATAAATGAAATTCCCCTCAAACTCTTCTGTTCAGTAGTCATTGATAGATTTTCTCTTCTTCTCAGGGATTCAGATTAATGTACAACTCACTCTTACTATTTTCAAAACTACTTAATAATTCATGGTTTTGCATTTCTAACATGATCTCCATGTGGATCAGGGAGAAAGTTTGAAGAAGGTTCAAAGAAGATCATGGACTGACCAAGAAGAGAGACTGGCCAAAGTCTGGGAGTGGTTCTCCTGATCTATCTCTTTCTCTCACTTATCTCTATCTCTTTCTCTATATTTATATTTATATATACACACACATACATATATACATGTGTATATGTAAACATTCATTTTATGTTAATATGTATATGCATATATATGGTTATATATTATATAATATATGTGTATATATGAGATGAGCCTGAGCCAACTCAAAATGGCAATGAGCTGATGATTAAATTTTCAGTGTGAGCATTTACATCTCACAAATTAGCAAATACTGAAAATCAGGGCTTGGTTTATTGTTTTGTTGAGTGTATAGACTTAAGAAAATGATGGAGAAAATATTAATGATACAGATTGAACTTTAAAGTGTATCATGCACACACTCTCCACCTTAGGGATTTAGTTTTTAATCATTTACCAGTATAACACTGCATCAAAATGTTCATATATGCCATTGGTAACATGGTATTAGAGCCACTTACTTTCATGACATTAGAAGTATAACAGGCTTTAGATTTCATTTAGTCAAACCCCATTATTTAATATATAAATAAACTGAAGCCTAGAGAGGTGACTTGCTTGTGGTCACACGGGTAGTAAGTGGAAGAGATGAGCTTTATGAACAACAACAAGGACTAACATTTATAGATGATTTTAATATTTGCAGAGCACTTGGCTTATGTTATGTTATCTCATCTTTAAAACAATCATTTGAAGTAGTCACTATTATTATCTCTATCTCAGGTATTTTAGGTGAAGAAATTGAGGCAGAGAGAGGTTAAGTGAGTTGGCCAGGGTCATACAACTAGTAAGTGTATAAGGCAGATTTAGAATTCAGAGCTTCCTGACTCCAAGTCCAATATTCTATACAATGTACCACCTAGTTTCTCAAAACTCAGGTCCTGTAATTTCAAGGTCATTGTTATGGGGAGATTAAACATTGTACCATGCTGCCTCATGCATGTCTATATATATGTGTGCACATATGAATTTACGCTATATAAAACTATCCCATAGTTGTATGTATGCATGTATGCAGACATATATATGTATTTTCCTTCAAACTTGTGATTTCATTGGTTGGGATATGTGTGTGTGTGTGTGTGTGTGTGTGTGTGTGTGTGTGTGTAACACACACACGAGCAACTGGGGTGAAAATTCCCTCCTACCTTTCAGATCAGCAATTTATCTATAATTCCTAGCCTTTGAGAGCTGCCTAGAGTAATGGCAGTTTAAGTGATAGCCAACATAGGTCTTTTGATTTTCAAACTGGATCTTTATGCACTGTATAAATGTACTCCCTCCAGACCCCCACTCCCACCTTGCCCCTAAATCTTCCCAGGTTTATCCAGTAAATGAATTATTAAAGGTCTTGAGTGTGAAATAATCTCAATCTATTTCCAAATACTAAATAGGTAAGAAGCATAGATCTTGATGCAGATACAGGTATAGGTCACTTTTGGTAAGCAGGAATGGCAGTGTATGATGAACTACATAAAAATACACGTCTGTATACTCAAACAAATGTATTATGTGTATACATATATGTACATAGGTACATATATAATAGAGGGGGAAATGAATATAATTCTACTCATTCACATGAAACTCATAATATGTGCAGGAACATATAGTAGTAATGATTTGCACCCAATCAATTGCTCAGTCAATAAGCATTAATCAGTGCCACCTATGTACCAGGCACAACGCTAAACAATAAAGATACAAAAGAAAAAAGAAGAAGTGTCTTGATTTTAAACAGCTTGCATTTTATTGGGGAAGAGAATATTTACATAGATAGGTATATACAAGATAGAGGGATATGAATTGGAACTGTAATTTTATTGGTATACGGAACTCTCAGGTAAAGAAACTCCCTCTACCATTACAAGTTGGCACTGTTTCTGTAACTTATAACTTTAGAGAGTTTCTTGGGGGTTACTGGAAGGTTAAGCTACAGCTAGGGTCACAGAATGTGTCACTCAGGACTCGAGCCCTGGTCTTGCTGGCTTCAAGGGCGGCTCTCTGTCAATTATGCCATGCTGGATACAAGGTAATTATTTGAGGAAAGGTATTAGCACCTGGGGAAATTAGTGAAACTCTCAGAAATGGCAATGATTGGCCTGAGCACTGAAGGAAACTAGGGATTCTAAGAGTTGAAAAGTAAAGAGGGGAGGTGTTCTAGATATGGGGCACAGCCTGGGCAAATGCTGGAAATGAGAAATGGAGTACTGTGTGTGAGGAACAGTAAGAAGGGCAGTTTGGCCAAACTATCTTAGGTCTGATAGATCAACAGACATAAAGTCCTCAGAAAAAAATACTAGTATTATATTAAGTACTTAAGAAACAGAAAGTAGATATGGTTTCTACCCTCACGGTGTTCATATTATTGACATTAAAAACCCTTCATAACATAGCCTTCTCCTCACGTTTTAGTCTGCTTAAACTTTATTATCCAATCTCTTTGACTCTTATTCCCCCCCACGGTCCCCAAACCTAGTCTTTGATCTAGTGATGCAAGCCTCCTGGCTTTTCCACACGCAAGATTTACTCCATCTCTGACTTCCAGGCATTTTCTCTGACCCTCCCCTACAGGGAATTGATAGTGAGATCAGTGTGTCTGTTTTGAGGGACCAGGAAAAACTCTTTCCCATCTTGATTTTGTGAAGCTGAGAAGAGGATGCTGCATAGCTTTGGCAGGCCCAATGCTACATTCTCTTCAGGTATAGCTAACTAAGGCCAGGTCTGAACAGAAGGTGGGTCTGTTGCTCTGATGATTGCCTAATGGAGGTGCTCTTATGTCAGGCTCTCCTGCTCTCCCTTGCCTTTGTTCTCTCCAAGGAAAGGAGGATTGTGCACTGCTCCACCTCTCACCTGATTGTTCCTAGTCCTGTTCCTGTAACTCACCAATGGTTGTGCTCTTGCCTTTCTTTGCTTCTTTAATTCACAGAGCTATTGGAGGTTGAGCCCTTCTTCTTATAATGTCCTCTGAAGTTCAGGATTACCTGTCTCACTTCAGATATAACTGACAATGGTTCTGTGTCAGCAGACGATGACATCAGATGCACCAGCATCTTGCATCAAGTCCTGGCTCAATTTCTGCAGTGTGATTTTACCTGCATTCTCAGCATTCACAATGCTTATTTGAATTAGTCTCTGAACATATTACTCCCCCTTAAGGGAAAACTCAAGATTTTTCTCCTTTGCCCTGCATGGCATTAGAGAATGAATTAAACAGTCTTTTGTCCTGTGACTCTCATATATCTGAGCTAAAGTTTGCATGTATTTATGGCAGATGACATCTGGCTATGGATCAGTGATATTCTTAGCTGCACCTCTCTTGTCAATGTCATCACTTTATCTGTCTCAGGGGCCTTCCAGTTTCTTAGGCCTACTCTCATTTTTCCAACACAAATCTCCTAATGTTGTTCTACTAGGGGGAACATAGTTCATGTCCAAAGAAAATACCAGTGTGGGGCTATGATGTCTGTCTGTCACAGATGTATGGCCTCAGACTTACTCATAGATGAAGCAGAATTACTGGATTTAATTGTGACTTTTAATGATTATGTGGATGCCTCCTTTGAGGATGTCTTTCATTAATCCTAGAACCTTCTTGGTTTGTTCTTCATAATCTGTCTTGACTAAAGTCACATCCATGCCAGAGAAGGGTAAAATTGAGGCAGTATTCTCTTCCAAAGGTTTTGGGTTTTCCTTTGCAAGACACAAGGTTGAAGAAGAAAGCTGCTTTCTTTACCTGTGCATGGGAAGGAATGAGTTGGTCTCCATATCCCTAGGTTTCTTAACAAGCTGCTGTCCTTAGTAGGTGATCACAGTGCTTCCCACAAAGCCAATGTCCAGGTCCGCAGACATGTACCATCTGTAGCTCTCTTCCAGTGGTTCCAAAAAGTTGTGATAAATTGAGACATCTCCTCTAGAATCTTTGCTCTTTGAGCAATTCTTCCTCTTTGGGGGAATGGATGAGAAAATCCCAAAAATAACTTCCCACTGTCATTTTCTAAGGCATATCTCCATTGCTCAAATTCCCATGCAGGACTACCAAAAACTTTCTGATTTTTCTTGTATGCCCTAACAACAGTCAATTTAATTTTACAGTCTTCCAGTCATTATGCTTTTATTCTCTGTATTTTTAAAACATTATCATTCTGAAGATCTAGGTCTACCAGTAATATTAACAGACTTCTCTGCTTTTTAACTGCAAAAGCAAGACAATATCACTCAACTGCACTAGTTTTTATTTTTCCTAGAGATTACTCCTCGAGTATCCTTATTAATATACAAGTATTAATGCATTTAATAAATGTTAAGTGTCACAGCAACAGTAATTTGTTTTAATAATAACTGTGTTAGCAATAAAATAACAGAAACACATGAATTCAAATCATATAAACAGTCCCAATGACTTTTTCATGTATCAACATAGAACAATTATATGCATATATGTTATATATAGATACATGGCAATATATATATATGTATATGTATATACAGTAGTATTCAGGCTTCTAAGATATAACACATCAGCAAATTCAGCAATTGTACACCTATATTCTCAAGCTAATATCAGGTTAGGATGAAACCAGGATAGATTGGATAAACTTGTTATACCTCCAAAAGAGGAAACAACAAAAGAAGCATAAAAATTAAATTGAAATATCTTTTTTCCTAGGATCTAACCAGGAAGAAACAAATTATCTATGCCTCTTATAAAAGTATGATTCTGATAGAGAGGAAAATAAAATAAAAATATAAATGAAATATATTTTATAGAATGAAAAGGGTAAATCTCCTTCTGAGACAAAACTGACCATAGCAGAAGTATTTGAAACTTTCTTTCTAAGTCAAAGGAAGTTTCCAGCAACTTAGAGTTCTAGTCTCATAACACTTATTCAACTTCAAATGGCTAGGTAAGGAATGAAAGCAAAGGGGATGGCATCAGGATTTATCATCACAAAGAATTAAAAAAAATCAATCTGGGAAAAAACCTTCATTCAAAGTTATTTTCAGAAATTTGTAGAATGGGGCAGCTAGGTGGTACAGTGGATAGAGCACTGACTCAGGAGGACCTGAGTTCAAATCTGGGATCAGACTCATAATACTTACTAGCTGTGTCACACTAGGCAAGTCACTTAACCCCCATTGCCTCAGCAAAAAAAAAAATTTGGAGAACATAGAAATGTAAACTGTAGACCACAAAGTTTTTAGAAAACAAAATTTTAATTTGAACTCATCAAGACTATACACAAACGCAAAACAATATGATTACTAAAATAGAATCTTGGGACTTTGGGGCCACTCAATACTGATAATCTGTCTAGCCAGAGGTTGTTTAGGTTGAAAACTTCATGAGCCACTCTGGAGGCAAAATACTGTAGAGCCTTGGAAGTAAAGCATTAAAAATTATCCAAAAAATTCTCACATTTTTTTCTTTTAAAAATTAGTGTCCAAGAATCATTGCTATATTCCTATGGATGGGCTCCTGCATGTAATGTGTTTGTATGTGTGTGTGTGTGTGTGTAGCCCATGTAAGTATGTATGCCCACATGGATGTGTCTAGATTTGGCTCACAGATGTGGCTAGAATAGATCTACCTAGATTCTCTTCCCACTCTTCTCCAATGGAGACTTTGATGCCTTCCAGGAAGGAAGCAGGAGATTGGGACCGTGAAGTTGCTTGATTTCTTCTTCTCAGAGAAGGGATACTGGGGGAGAAATATATCTCTTGGCTCCCTTCATAATGTTAGTCTAGGAGAAATAATTTTTATGTTCAAGGTATATTGTTGATCACTATTCCTTAATAGGAAAGAAATGCCCAAGATACACACACACACACACACACATACATATATGTGTGTGTGTATACCTACACACACAACCATACATATGTATATTCTTGATTCCCTTCCCATTGAAGGCTAGATACTCAAAGACAACAATGAATTCCAAATAAACTTATTTATCTAAGCTGATAGCAAACAGAAATCAGAGAGGTTTTATGGATGACAATATATCAGCCGACGTACAGACTGAATGAACTTTCCCAATAGTAAGCTATCTCAGTTCAACCAAGAGAGCAAATCTCATGTCTTGCCAAAGGGAATTTCTCTGAAATCTCTAGCTCGCTAAGCTTGGGATAGAGCATGATTGAGGTGCCACTCACCTCTATGTCATCTTCTTTCCAGAGTCTTTATTTACCTTCATAGATCCCTTCCTGAGGAGAATATGGAAACATGTGCTTTCTTTCTTGAAGCTGGAAACCAGAAGACCAAGATCTCTCATTTGCTAAGCTCTTACCAAATTCACAGTCCTTCCCTAGCAAATCCAAACCCTCCTAAAAGTGGTCACTCAATGCTACACCAATCAGTGAGCAGCCTTGACTTAACCTTATTGATTAAATCTCACATTAACACTTCTTAGAAATTCATATTTTAATTCATTTCAACAAATATTAAGTATCTATACTGTGTAAGATACTGTGCTGAGGATAAAATGAATGAATGACTGAATGAGTGAAAAAGCAGTGCTTTTTTCCCCCAGCACTTGCCAATTTCCTCTTCTCTGAGAGGAGTTACCAGACTGGAATTACAGCTGTTTCCCTAAATAATGTTACTCTAGGGAAGACAATTTTGTTTCCTCTGTATTTTCCCAATTCTATTCTTCTTTTTCTTTCCTTATTGCTAAGGCTAATATTTCTATTTCTTTTCTTTTTTTTTTTTTTTTTGGCTAGGCATTGGGGTTAAGTGACTTGCCAAGGGTCACACAGCTAGTAAGTGTTATGTGTCTGTGGTTGGATTTGAACTCAGGTCCTCCTGAAAATAATTTTGTTTCCTCTGCATTTTGCTGATTCCATTCTTCTTTTTCTTTCCTTATTGCTAAAGCTAATATTTCTGACACTATATTAAAGAACAGTGGTGAATAATGGACATCTTTGTTTTAACCCTGATTTTTTGGTAAAAATCTCTAGTTTATTTCCATTTAATACATAATTGTACATCTTGGTCTTAGATAGTGATTACTTGCCATATTAAGGAAAAGTATATTTATTAATGTTTTATTGTTTTAAAAACTGAAATGTGTGTTGTATTTTGTTAAAAGTGTTTTACTCATTGAGTGATAGAATCTAATAATGTTGTTCTTGTTATTAATAAGATCTTTTATGTTTATAGTTTTTGTAATGTTGAACTAATCTTTATTTCTGGTATAAATCCTAGTTTGTGATAATGTATAATCCTTTTTTATATGTTGCTGTAGCCTACCTTGTTGCTAACATTTTGTCTAAATTTTTATATTTATGTTAATTAAATATTAATGTGGTTCCCTTTTTTGTTTTGTTTTGTCTCTCTTTGATTTAAGTAACATCACCCTATTTGTATCATAGGAGCAATTTAGTGGGCTCCCTTCTGTTCCTATTTTTAAAAATAGTTTGTATACAATTAGAACTAATTTTTCTTTTAATTTTTCATGGAATTCAACCCATGACTGCCAAAGACAACTTAGAAGGTCAGTAGGAAAAGTCTGTGTCAACAGTGAGAGAGAAGAGGGTGGTCCCAGCTCCAGTCCCTGAGCGTGGCCCCAGGGTGGTGGCTATCTCCTGAGCTTCTGGCCCACAGACTGAGGGGTAATCGAGTGGCTGATCAGAGGGGGATTGCAGTGATCTTTTTGCTGGTGTTGAGGCAGGATTCTCTTGTTTTGCCTGTGCTTGGATCTGGGTCACAGTTCTGTGTGATGGTCCTAGGGTGAGGAGAAGCACTGGCGTGGTGGAGCTTGTAGTGGCTGTGGAGAGAGAATCCTCCTCACAATTCTAAGACAGAAAAGACTGCTTGTGGTCACTCATAGACCAGAGCACAGGACAGGAAAGGAGTAAAAACCTCACCCTTGATCATACCACCTTAGGAAAACTGAAAATTTTCAGGTCCCTAGAAGTATCTCTGAAAACAGCTGCACAAAACCCCCAAAGCTTAGGACAGTACATTCTCCACACAGGAAACAGATCGCTACCTTAACAAAGAGTTTATATTTCAAGTAATTGGATGGGATCATGAGCAAGCAGCTCAAAAAGAGTCAGACCACAGAATCTTACTTTGGTAATTAAGAAGACCAAAACATACAACTAGAAGAAGACAACAAAGTCAAAGCTCCTACATCCTAAGTCTCTAAGAAAAATATGAATTGGTCCCAGGCAATGGAAGAGCTCAAAAAGAATCTTGAGAAGCAAGTAAGAGAAGTAGAGGAAAAAGTTAGAGTGATGCAAGAAAATAATGAAAAAACAAGTCAACAGCTTGCTAAAGGAGACCCCAAAAAATACTGAAGAAAATAACACCATAAAAAATAGCCTAACTCAAATGACAAAAGAGGTCCAAAAAGCCAATGAGGAGAAGAATGTCCTAAAAAGCAAAATTGGCCAAATGGAAAAGGAAGTCCAAAAACTTACTGAAGAAAAACTTCCTTAAAAATTAGAATGGAGCAATTGGAAGCTAATGACTTTATCAGAAATCAAGACACTGTAAAACAAATCCAAAAGAATGAAAAAATAGAAGAGAATGTGAAATATCTCACTGGAAAAACAACTGACTTGGAAAATAGATCCAGGAGAGATAATTTAACAATTATTGGACTATCTAAAAACCATGATCAAAAAAAGAGCCTAGACATCATCTTTCAAGAAATTATCAAGGAAAATTGTCCTGATATTTTAGAACCAGAGGGCAAAATAGAAATGGAAAGAATCCACCAATCACCTCCTGAAAGAGATCCCCAAAGGAAAACTCCTAGCAATATTGTAGCCAAATTCCAGAGTTCCTAGGTCAAGGAGAAAATATTGCAAGCAGTCAGAAAGAAATAATCCAAGTATTGTGGAAACACAATCAGGATAACACAAGATTTAGCAGCTTTTACATTAATGGACCACAGGGCTTGGAATGTGATATTCCAGAGGGCAAAGCAGATAGGATTAAAACAAAGAATCACCTACCCAGCGAAACTGAGCATAATCCTTCAGGGGGAACAATGGACATTCAATGAAATAGAGGACTTTCAAGCATTCTTGATGAAAAGACCAGAGCTGAATAGCAAATTTGACTTTCAGATACAAGACTCAAGAGAAATATGAAGAGGTAAACAGGAAAGAGAAATCATAAGAGACTTATTAAGGTTGAACTGTTTACATTCTGCATGGAAATGTGATATTTGTAACTGATGAGTCTTTTGCCAGTATTAGAGTAGTTGGAGGGAAAAAATTGTATGTATGTATATATATATATATATAAATACATATATATAGATATATATAGATAGATAGATAGATAGATAGATAGATAGATAGATAGATAGATA
>NW_020955192.1:1151625-1163888 GCF_900497805.2 Vombatus ursinus | reverse complement strand
ATAGATAGATAGATAGATAGATAGATAGATAGATAGATAGATAGATAGATAGATAGATAGATAGATAGATAGAGGGCCCAGGGTGAGTTGAAGATGAAGGGGTGATATCTGGAGAATAAAATTAAGGGGTGAGAGAGGATTATATGGAGAGAAGGAGAAAGGGAGAGGTAGAATGGGCTAAATTATCTCACATGAAACAGAGAAGAAAAGACTTTTGCAGTGAAGGGGAAATGGGGGAAGGTAAGAGGGAATGAGTGAATCTTATTGTTATTGGAAATGGCTTAAGGAGAGAATAACATACACACTCAATTGGGTATGGAAATCTATCTTACCCTGCAAGAAAACAGGGGGGGAAAGGGACAAGAGAGCAGGAGGATGGTAGAGAGGAAGGCAGATTAGGGGAGGGGTAATCAGAATCAAACACTTCTAAGAAGGGACAGGGTTCAAAGAGAGATAGAACAAATGGGAGGTAGGATAGGATTAAGGGAAATATAGTTAGTTTTTCACAACATGACTATTATGGAAGTGTTTTGCATAACTGCACAAGTATAACCTGTATTGACTTGCTTGCCTTCTCAATGCGGGTGGGTGGGGAGGAAGGAAGGGAGAAAATTTTGAACTCAAAGTTTTAAAAACAAAAGTTAAAAAAATTATTTTCACATGCAACTGGGAAATAAGATATACAGGAAATGGGGTATAGAAATCTATCCTGACCTACAGAAAATTGAAGTAGAATGAAATAAGAGAAGGTGGGGAGAGATAGAAGGGAGGGCAGATTAGGAGAAAGGGTATTCAGAATTCATGCCATCTTGGCATGGGGGGAGGGATGAAATGGGTAGAAAATTTTGAACTCAAAATCTTGTGGAAGTGAATGTTGAAAACTAAAAATAAATAAATTAAAAAATAGTAAAAAAGAAAAAAAGAGTTTTTTTCCTCTAGAAACCATGATGTAGTGCATAGTGGAAGAGATTGAATCACCATATGTGGAGTATTACCATCCTACTGTTACCAAAAAACAAAATTGATTAATACCTTACATTTTAACTCCTCTCATTATTGCATTCCTTTATTTAAAATTCAAAACAAGAGTCATCCTGAAGGAATTTACAATTTGTTGGGGCTGGCGGTGGGTAGATCAATATATGACTACAGAATTAAGTACAGTATATATGTCTGTATATTTGTGTGTTTGTGTGTGTGTGTTTGTGTGTAACATATTAACATGAACTCCCATGTATCCAAATGGTGCACAAGGTAAAGGGTCTAACTTCTTTAAAACCTTAATGAGCCTGGCTTTAGTATTATACATGGTGAGGAGAATATTTTCCTATGGACAGCAATAGGATAACTAGTCTAACTATCTTGATTCTATGTTGACAGGAACATGTAGGTGGCTCATGGTCCCATGTATCTTCTTGAGAGCTGAATTTGGGGCTGTAATCCTCTGATCTCATACTTTCCCTTTATTCTCTGAATCATGTAGTAAAGTCCTAGAGATGGTGGCTGCATCAAACGTTCAAGAGAGAAATTATCAGAACCAAGATTAGAAGAAATGAGAGAAGTCCCAGGTGTAAATTTAAAGGCTGCGTAGAAGATTGAATCCCTTAGGAAAAAAAAGTAAGTTCCATGGTACAGTGTGTAAACATGGACATTGTAATTACTGCTCTCTGAAGAGTCTGATTCCAAGGAGAGAAGGTGCTGGATCCTCCCTGTGTTTTCAATGTAGTCCTTGAGGATATCACATACAGAAGAAAACCTTCAGTTTCCTATCACCTGTTGATTATGGTGACACCTCAAGGCACTATTTCCTCCCCTGAATCTGGAGCACTCCCAGGTGAAGTCACAGTCATAACCTGTGATCTTTATAGGTCAAAACATCTCTCAATTCATTCTAGAGGCTGAGGTTTATGCTCTGATTGCTTCAGTAGGAAAGTTAACAGAAGAGAGAGAATCTTTGATCACCCTTATCAGAATTGTTTCTCCTTCAGTATCCAGGGGCTCAAAACCAGTAAAGACCATTACTGAAGTGTCTAGGTAGAAGAAGGGTGAGTATGTAAGACATTCATTTTTGATTTTTAATCCTATTTTGTCTTCTATGCTTTGCCAACCAGGAGATTTGAAGATTTTCTAAAATATCATGCCCCTTATCTTTGTCACTGATTCATATATAGGTCTTTTGGTATAGTCTAGGTGAGAGTGGGGAAGAGAACATGCAAAGATAATGGGGACCTTGGTACCATTAGTCCCTTACCTCCATAGGACAATCTACTCAGAAAAAGGGACTCTGGATCCAGTCTGCAAGCACCTGGGTGGTGCAGTGGATAGAATCCTAGTCTTAAGTCAGGAAGATCTGAGTTCAAATCCAGCTTTAGGCACTTACAAGCTGAGTGACCTTGGGCAATGTCACTTAATCTCAGTTTCCTCAACTATAAACTGAGCATAAGAATAACACGTACTTCCCAGGGTTGTTATGAGGATCAAATGATATAATATTTGTAAAGAATTTAGGGCAGTATCTGATGCATAATAGGTGCTATATCAATGCTCACGTTTGTTATTTTTCTTACTAATAACAACCTTATTGGTAATATTGTTAATAATTAATATAATTAATGTTAATAACACTTTGAGGTACTACTTCATCACCTCTGAAATGGGGAAAAGTAGTTAAAGTTTTTACATGAGGTTGCCAGCATAGGGGATATTATGGTGGATGGGAAAACTGCTGTCATTGTCCTGGTTTCTTATTGCTTTGGAGTCTGAGGAACATCAACTGCTGTTCTGCAGGGGAACTCAGGAATAGTTTTCTACAGTCACCCAGCTCATGGAGACAGTTACTCAGCCCAATCAAAATCCCTGGATAACTTGGGCGTGATAAGAACAGAATCTACATGTTATGGTGATGATGGTTTCCAGACACTTCCAGAATTGTTTCCTTTTCATAACTGGGGAAGAGGGTTTGTTGAACTTATTTTGCTTCGAGCATGACTTTTTCCCTCTCCTCACAGATCCCTCAAGAAGATAATGGTTTTGGAAAATGCCTCTTCAGTGACTGAGTTCATCCTTGCCGGCTTAACAGATCAACCAGAGCTCCAACTACCCCTATTCCTCTTGTTTGTGGGCACCTATGTGGTCACCATAGTGGGAAATTTGGGATTGATCATTTTAATTAGGATGAATTCTCAGCTTCACACTCCTATGTACTACTTCCTCTTCAACTTATCTTTCATAGATCTCTGCTGCTCCTCTGTCTTTACTCCCAAAATGTTGATGAATTTTGTCCTAACAAAAAACATCTCTCATTCAGGGTGTATGGCACAGCTCTATTTCTTCTGTTTTTTTGTTATTTCTGAAATGTATGTGTTGACAATAATGGCTTATGATCGTTACATTGCCATCTGTAATCCTTTGCTGTATAATGTAACCATGTCCAATCAGGTCTGTTCATGGCTGTTGGGTGGGGCATATGTAATGGGGTTTGCTGGTGCGATGGCCCACACTGGATGCATGCTGAGACTGTCCTTCTGTGATGCCAACATCATAAACCATTACATGTGTGATGTACTCCCCCTCCTCCAGCTCTCTTGCACCAGCACTTATGTCAATGAACTGGTGGTTTTCATTGTTGGGGGCACTAATATTATAGTGCCTAGTGTCACTATCTTCACCTCTTATGCTCTTGTCCTGTCCAGTATCCTGAACATCAGCTCCACTGAAGGCAGGTCCAAAGCCTTCAGCACCTGCAGTTCCCACATAATTGCTGTTGCTGTTTTCTTTGGGTCAGCTTCATTCATGTATCTAAAGCCATCCTCATCAGGGTCTGTAGACCAGGACAAAATATCTTCAATCTTTTACACAAATGTGGGGCCCATGCTAAACCCCCTTATTTATAGTCTGAGGAATAAAGACGTTCAGGCTGCCTTCAGGAAAACTTTGAAAGGAAGAATATTTTCCAGAACATAAGCAGGATTTTCATAATGTGAGTTGAATTCAAGGGCCTTAGGTTCTTTTTCTTTTTTTGGTTAATTAAAATTATCTCAGGAAGGAATCTTTATCCAAATTATTTTCTCCCCATTTTCTATTGCCCAACATTCTACCAACATGATTTACTTCCTTAGGTTTAAAGAGGCAGTGGAAAGTGCTGGTTTTAGAATAAGAGGATCACGGTTTTAATCCTGGATGTTTTTTCCTCTCTATAAGGTTGGGCAAGTCCCATAACCTTTGTGGATTTCAGGATTTTCATCTGTAAACCTGGAGGTGCTTGGACTATGTGGCTTCTAAGATCCTTTATGGCTATAAATCTTTGATCTATAACCCTGTCTGAAAATGCAAATACCCCAGGAATCATTCAATAAGTTACATCATAATTGTGGTAGACCTTTCATTCTCTGCCTATTGTTACTGATTAGCAATTCAGGAAGGAAGTACATGAAAGTAGGTTGCTGAAAAAAATAGTAATAAAATGTCCAAATGATGTAGATATAATACATTATTTAGCCCAAGAAAATCAAGCAAATCAAGTATAAATAACCTTATAATACTTTTTATCACTGCACTTTTGCTTTTTTTCCTTTTCAAAATTATTATTAAAATTGGATAGGTGCACAAAAGTATAATTTGTCCTTAAAATGAAAACTCAAAGTAATTTCCTTTCACTTTTTCTCAAACCCAAACTTCTATGCTTTTAGGCACAATTGCTTCTATTAGAATATGATACAGGTGTTTTCTGATTCCCACAGTAGGCATACAATAGGGCTGGTCTGGCTCAGAACAATAAACATTCCTAGTATAGTGTAAATGCAAGTCCATTTACAACTAGGACATGATGAGAAATGGAAAACTAAGAGACACAAATTTTGAGGAAAACATTTTTTGTTTCTGAAAAAAAATTTCTAGTAGAAAATATTCTTATAACAGTTATAATATGAGAGAGATTTGAACAAGTTGTTTTGACTTATAAACCTTTCCTGAGGGAAGTTTCCTTTTTCCATTGTCAAATTGACTGAATCCTTATATTGCAACAGTTCTTTTTATTTTTTTTTTGTTCTATGTCCTATGACATTTATAGGGCAGTTAGGTGGCACAGCAGATAAAATGCTGGTCTTAGAGACAGAAGGGCCTGTGTTAAAATCTTGCTTCAGACACTTACTAGCTGTGTGACCTTGGGCAAGTTGCTTAACCTTTTTTTCCTCAGTTTCATCATCTGTAATAACGACCTGGAGAAGGAAATGGCAAACCTCTCCAGTATCTTTGCTAAGAAAACCCAAATGCAGTCACAGAGAATCAAATGTGAATGATGACTCAACAACTTTATATTTATTATCAGAAGCTGATTGGAAGGGTGGCAGAGACAAAGTAGTGAAAATATGTCTGGCATTTAAAACTCTTTACACTTAGGCCCCTTCCTCCTTTTCCAATTCACTTACATGTTACTCCTCTCCTCACAACCTGAATTAACCATGATGGCCGACTTGTCCCTCTTGTGTGGCAGTCCATCTTTATCTTGATGATTTGCATTGGCTTTCTGATACCTGGAGTATACTCCATTCTCACCCAAAACTCTTACAATATGTGGTTTTCTTCAACTCATTTTGAGTATCTCTTTCCTCATGAATCCATTCCAAATTTCCCTAGCAATTTGTGTCTTTCATCTCAAAGGCATCTTTATCCATTTTGTTTATATATTGTGTATGAACGTACAATTATACATATACCAGGAACCTTCCTTTTCTTTTATTTATGCCAAAATATTTTTCATCTAAACTGCCTTCTTAGATGATTTCTTTAATCTTGTCTAGGAACTTATCCTGAGCAGTTATAGCTTATTTGAATTCTTTCATCTGTCCAGTTAATGAGAGAGAGTAAAATTCATTTTCTCAGGAAATAAATTATCATTTTTTTCTCAGTCCTTTCTTCAGCCATCACAGGTAACCGTTTCTTCAGAATATAGTTTAAATTTTTACTACCTTGAGCCTTCTTCATAAAGTTCTCTTTATATTTCTTTACAAAAGAAGAGATAAAATAGCTCTGAGAAAAACCTTATTTCTCTGTGAATTATCCATAAATTCTTTATAGATCTTCATAGATCAAAGTTAAACCCACAAATTTTCCCTACCTCCATTAGGAAGAAGCCCTGCTACTCAGTTGTGACTGAAACTCCAAACTACCAGTGAAACTGCCCTTTCTGCAACATTTCATTTAAAGATATGGTAACAATATCTGTAGTCTCTGTGGGAGAGCCTAGTCAAACAGGTATGACAGTAATAATATATCAACATGCTAGTATATATAATTAAGTAATGAATAGTTTAGAGATGCATGCTCAAAATATTTTTATTATAGTCATGCAAGAGCAATAAGTTTGGAGACGACTCTATTCAAAAAACAAAGAACCTTAGTTTTAGAACTGGAAGAGACTTTAGATTCCATCTAGTCCAACACTGTCATTCTACAGAGAGGTTATTTACTTGCCAGGGTGAAATAGGTAGTAAGAAGAAGAGTCTATATTTGAAGAGTTGAACAGTATTTGAGGAGCAGTTTATACTTCAAGGTTTTTGTTATTGAAAAGGAGCATTGTGTAGCAGAAAGTGTTGAGATCTCGTCTCAAATCCTAACTCAGATATTTAGTAAACAATTGACATTGGCAAATTTAACTTTTCACAGCCTGAGTTTTGTTATCAACAAAATAGGAATAATAATACTACTTCAAAAGATTGTCTTGAGAATCAACTGATTAAACATAAGAAAAATGTTTGACAAACATTAAAACTCTATATAAGTTCCAGTTATTATTTATCATCATCATCATCATCATCATCATCATCATCACTTCTTGTTCTTGTTCTTCTTTGTTGTTGTTGTTGTTCTTATTGTTGTTGTTGTTCTTCCCTTTGCCAACACTGTCATTGTCATTATCATTATTAAAATTACCTTGATGGAAGGAAGATGAGAGGTAAGAGGGAATTTCCTTGGAAACAAGCTATAAAAGATGCCATACTGATGATTAACTAATCCTAACCCTAACCCTAGATTCCCAAAGGTGTAGTTGCCATTTCTAGAGCTTTGGAAAGTACTCTTCAAACCATAAATTACTATCTAAATGTGAGTCATTATTAATAGGTCATTTTTAGGTCTCTTTAAGGTTTCCAAAATACTGTATATACATCGTCTCATTTGATCCTCACAGAAATGCTGCATGGTAAATACTTCAGATATTGTTCCTACTTAACAGAGAAGAAGCTTAGATGGAGTGCCTATGATCACATGGTTAGTAAGTGTTGAAAGTGGAATTTGTACCTATATCTCTCCTGACTCCAAGGCCAACACTCTTTAGGTCTCTGCCTCTGTTTATTAGGTTCAGATCAAGAGATGTTTACTTCCTATCCTTGTTTCAAGAAAGCACATTTGTCCACCTAATCTCTTATCTAGGGACATGTCAAATGATAGGTAAATCCTGGACCTTTTATGATCATCTCTGCTATTTGTGCTCCAAGTTCTCCATAGCCTTTATTTGTATATAAAACTTCAAGATACTGAGGACAGTCTTGAAAAGCTCTTGGTCTGTGATAAGTTAAGTAATGACCTAAGTAAAGACATATGAACTGACACAGTGTAAAGAGGATCAATTTATGCTATAACATTGTTGTTATATAAATGAACTCTGGTGTTCATGTAAAAATAATAAAAAAGAAGAGGAGATACCACCTGTACCATTTTGAGTACTCTGCTTATAACATCAAAGGAAGGTTTATGTTGACGATATTTGGGGTCTGTCATACAACAGAAGTAATACTTTGGGAGAGAAGGGGGTCTAATGGTAGAAGGGAGAAAAACTGAAATTTCCTTTCTTAAGTACCAGACAAAAATACACAATTGGGTCCCATTCAATTAGTGTACTTTATATCGACTTTCTACTTTATACCTACCTTTTCCAAATCCTTCATAAACTACTAAAAGGATATGGTACTCTATCCATTCTGGTCAGCCTCTTGGACTGACAAGTCTGCAACTATCATGCATAGCAACAATATCATGCATAGAAATAATTCACCTTGGGAAATCTTGTCATCTTTATACAAGTAATAAAATGAAAAAACAAGTTATTTATTGTCCTGGCTGTTGAATGATTCTATTCTATTAACATCTTTGCTTTTCTCATTATTTTGGATTAATTGGAAATGAGCCAGACTTATGAATTCATGCAATTTTATCTGGTCATCTCCCTTAGGAAAAAAGTCATTGATGACCAAGTCTTCAAGAAAGTTGTCAGCAAGCTTTGGAATCCCCTGGAAGTCTTTTACATTGAGACTACCATTTGTTTTCCATTTTCCATTAACTGAGCCAAGGGAAATGGTGATTTGACTGTGGAAATCCCCTTCACCTCTCTCGCATACACACACATGCTTACACACAAACAACACCCCCCCCAAAAAAATTTGAGATCTGAGAACCCATCAGTCCACCAGCTAAGGAGACTCCCAAGGAAGCTGGGATGTATATGGAAGGAAAATATTAGGGGCAGAAAAAGAAAAACACCTCAGAAATGGTTCTGAGGTTGCAATGACTAAGGAAAGACTCAAGAGTGTCAACCAATCAAGAGTGATCAGTGAACCCAGCATGAATCATATTCAATTGTATTTTTGAACTGAGGGGCATAGATAGAGGAGAATTAGGTTAAAGTTTATGCCTATCAACAGGGAAGAATAAACGAAAAATCATTTCTAAAAAGTCCTAAGAGCTAAATAATTTCTGAGATTATAAACAACAACAACAAAAATTAAGACAGTTCCTACTATCAAGGAGCTCACATTTAAAAAAAAATACATTTTCAAGAAGGTGGAGTGAAGTGAACATTTTTGTCAGGCTCTCACAACACAGCCCTCTAAACAACCTAAAAATCATGTCAAACTGAATTCTGAGAAGGAAAACCAAGGAAATGTCACAGTAAGTTATTTTTTTTCCAGCCCAAGGCACCTTAGGAAGACTGAACAAGAAGATTCTAGATACTGGTGAAGGGGCTGGCTGGGAGTGTGGTGCAGCAGGAGTGCACCAACTGTGGGACTTAGAGGAAGTGGCAGCAATGCCAGGAGTTCCTAGAACCCAAGAATGATGAAGGAACTAAATACCTGGTTAGGAAAAGTTTCCAAGGGACCCTTGTACTAGCACTGGTCACATGATGAGGCACTATTTGGCAACTCGATCACCCATTACCTGGTTGTAGATTGCAATTCTAGGACAGAGAGGAGCAATTGTCATTATGAGGGAATAGGGGTTCTGCTTGTGTAAGGACCACAGCACAGACCAGGAAAGTAGTGACTAAATCTGTCTATGGTTCACATCACTTTGGAGGCATCAAATATTTATAAGTGTCCACTGAGCCTTAAGGGCAGCAGAAGCTCATTAAAGACAGAAACTCAGACTAGACATCATCCCCACACTCACAATTGAGTGGAACTTAACTCTAACATGAAGTCCAAGGTAAAAACAAGAGACAGAAAAAATGAGCAAATGACAAAAATAATGACCACAAAAAGCTACCATTGTGAAAGGAAAAATATCTACAAGTAAAGCTTTAAGAAAAATGCAAATGGAACACAAATCCAACAAGAATTCCTTGAAGAGCCAATGAAAAAGATGAAAAAAATATAAAAATGATTTTAAAAATTAAATAAAAGTGGTAGAGAAAAATTGGGAAAAGAAATGAAAATAATGCAAGAAAATAGTAGAAAGAGAATTAGCAGCTTGGTAAAAGAGGCACAAATATACTGAGGAAAACAGCTTGCTAAAAATTAGAATTGGCCAAATGGGTACAAATCATCACTGAAGAAAATAACTTCTTAAAAATTAAAATTGGTCAAATGGAAGCTAATGATTCCATGAGACATCAAGAAACAATAAAACAAAGTCAAAAGAATGAAAAAAATAATAGAAAAAATGTAAAATATCTTATAGGAAAAACCTGACATGGAAAATATATTGAGGAGAAATAATTTGCAAATTACTGGAGTACCTGAAAGCCATAATTAAAAAGAGCCTAGATATAATATTTCGATAAATTATAAAGGAAAGCTGCCCAGATATTTTAGAATCAGAGGGCAAAGTAGAAATGGGAAGAATCTATTAATCACATCCTGAAAGAATCAAAAAATGAAAACTCCCAGGAATCTTATAACCATAGCCAAATTCCAGCAGTCTCTGGTCAAGGAAAAATATTGCAAACAGCCTGAAAGAAGTAACTCCAATACTATGGAACCACAGTCAGGATCACACAAAATTTAGCTGCTACTAATGTAAAAGAGTAGAGGGCTTTGACTATGATATTCTGAAAGGCAAGGAAGCTAGAATTGCAACCAAAATAATCTACCCAGCAAAACTGACTACAATCCTACTGGGGAAAAATTAACATTTAAAGATGTAGAGGACCTTCAAGCACTCTTGATGAGAAGACCAGAGCCACATAGATAATTTGACGCTCAAACACAAGACTCAAGAGGAGCATTAAAGGTAAACATGAATAAGAAATCATAAGGGACTTAAGGTTAAATTGTTTATAATCCTATATGGGAAAATGACACATCTAAGCATTAAGAACTTTATAATTATTAGGGCAGCTAGATGGAGTATACTTAGAGAGTATGAATGTCAGTTGGGCTTATCTCAAAAGAAAAATGGAAGAATGGGAAAGACAGATGCACTGGGAGAAAGGAGAAGTGAGTAGAAGAATAAGGGAAATTATCTCACATAAAAAAGGAGTACAAGGAATATTTTTTAAAATATAGGAGAGGGTGGGCAATGCTTGAAGCTCATTCTCTTGGAACTGGTTCAAAGATGGAAGAATACACACACATTTATTATATGTATGAATATATATATATATATATAAAATACATACACATACACATCCATATACACATATGTACATATATATTCACATCCACACCCACACACTTGGGTATAAAAATTCATCTTACCCAATATGGGAATAGGAGGAGAAAAATATAAAAGAAAGGAGGGGAGTGATAAGAGGGATGGTAAATTAAGGGAGTCAGAAGTCAGAAGCAAAACATTTTTGTAGAGGGGATAGGGTAAAAAAAGAAAAGGATAAAAGAAGAGAAAAAGATAGAAGGGAATACAGATTTAGTAAACGTAACTGTCAATGTGAATGGGATGAACTCACTCAAAAAATGCAAATAGATAGCAAAATGGATTAGAAAGAAGAATCCAAAATATGTTGTTTACAAGAAACTCACTTGAAACAGAAAGACACAGAGTTAAAATAAGGGGCTGGAGCAGAATCTATTATCCTTCAGCTGAAGCAAAAAAGGCAGTGCTAGCAATCATGATCTTAGGTAAAGCAAAAGTAAAAATGACCTAATTTATTTATTTATTTTATTATTTATTTTTAGTTTTCAACATCCACTTTCACAAATTTCCTCCCCATCTCCTTGCTCCCCCCATTCCAAGACAGCATGCATTCTGAATACATCTTCCCCCAAGCTGCCTTCCCTTCTATCTCTCCCCCCCTTCTTATTCCCTTCTTTCCCCTTCTACTTTCTTGTATTGCAGGATAAATTTCTATACCCCATTATCTGTATATCTTATTTCCCAGTTGCATGTGAAAACAATTTTTAACATCTGTTTTTAAAACTTTGGGTTCCAAATTTTCTCTCTTCTTCTCTCCCTACCCACCCTCATTGAGAAGGCAAGCAACAGGTTATACATGTGTAGTCATGCAAAACACTTCTATAGTAGTCATGTTGTGAAAAACTAATTATATTTCCCTTCATCGTATCCTGCCCCCTGTTTATTCTATTCTCTCTTTTGACCCTGGCCCTCCTCAAAAGTGTTTGCTTCTGATTACCCCCTCCCCCAATCTGCCCTCTCTTCTAACATCTCACTACTCTCTTATCCCCTTTCCCCCTATTTTCCTGTAGGGTAAGAAAGATTTCCATACCCAATTGAGTGCATATGTTATTTCCTCCTTATGCCAAATCCTGAGAATAAGATTCACTCATTCCCTCTCACCTTCCCCCACTTACTCTCCACTGTAAAAGCTTTTTCTTGTCTGTTTTATGTAAGATAATTTACCCCATTGTACCTCTCCCTTTCCCCTTCTCCAAGTATAATCCTCCCTTACCCCTTAATTTTATTCTCCAGATATCACCCCTTCATCTTCAGTTCACCCTGTTCCATTTATCTATCTACCTACCTACCTACCTATCTATCTATCTATCTATCTATCTATCTATCTATCTATCTATCTA
>NW_020955192.1:1117695-1151615 GCF_900497805.2 Vombatus ursinus | reverse complement strand
CTATCTATCTATCTATCTATCTATCTATCTATCTATCTATCTATCTATCTATCTATCTATCTATACATATGATTTTTTCCCCTCCAACTACCCTAATACTGACAAAGGTCTGTTGAGTCACAAATATCATCTTTCCATGTAGGAATGTAAACAGTTCAACCTTAATAAGTCCCTTATGGTTTCTTTTTCCTGTTTACCTCTTCCTGCTTCTCTTGAGCCTTATATTTGAAAGAAAAATGACCTAATTTAAAGAGATAGAGAAACCGCATTTTGCTAAAGGTAACATGGATAATGAATCAATATCAAACATATATGCATCAAATTCTTGAAGGAAAAGCTAAATCAGTTACAGGAGAAAAGAGACAGTAAAACTATACTAGAGGGGACCTCTGTTTACTATTGTTGGACTTAGATAAATCTGACAAAAAAAACAATAAAAAAGAAGTTAAGGAGATGAATAGAATTTTAGAAAAGTTAGATACAATTGGCTTTGGAGAGTATTGAATGGAAACAGAAAGGAGTATACCTCTTTCTCAGGCATACATGACACCTTCAAAAAATTGACCATATATTAGTGCATAAAAACCTCACAAAGAAATGCATAAAAGCAGAAATATTAAATGTATCCTTTTCAGATCATAATGCAATATAAAAGTTTTTAGTAATTTGAAACAGATTAAAATTAAATAGAAAAAAGATTATCTTCAGGATTACTAAAAAATGAATTGATCAAAGAACAAATCAAAGAAAGAATCAATAATTTTATTAAAGATAATGACAACAATGTGACAACATACCAAAATTTGTGTGATGCAGCCAAAATGGTACTTAGGGGAAAATTTATATCTCTAAATACTTATGTCAGTAAAAGACAGAAAGAGCAGATCAATGAACTGGGTATGCAACTAAAAAAAATGGAAAAAGAGCAAATTAAAAATCTCTAAGTAGAAATACAAATCCCAAAATAGAGATACTGAGAAAACAAAGGAGAAAGTAAAAAATTGAAAGTTAAAGAATCCATTGAATTAATAAGTAAAACCAGGACCTGACTTGAAGAAAAAAAAACCCAGTAAGAACAAACCATTGCCTAATTTGATGTTAAGAAAAGAAGAAAAATAAGCTCTCATTGATTAATTTTGCTTTTGATACAATTTCTTCAGTAACATTTCTTTTCTCATTCTTCTAGAAAACTATCCAATGTAGCAAATAGCACTTTTTTTAGCAAAAAAAGTTTAACAAAATCAGCATAACTGAACAATACATCAAAAAGGTCTCAAAATATGTGCAATGTACAAGTATATACTTTCTACCTCTACAAAAGGATAGAGTAGAGATATCTTTTCATGTCTCTTTTTTTCATGTCATTGTTTGCTCTTTATAATTTTACAACATTTGTTTTGATTTTTGTGGTTCTTTCCATTTACATTTTTGAAGTCATTTTGATGTATTTTCTTGGCACATCTTCATTTTGCATTGATTCATGTAGATCTCTCTATGCTTCTCTGTATTTATCACATTTGTCATTCTAATAACAATAATATTCCATTATGATTATGTTCATGTACCACAACTTATCTTAAAACTTTAACATATTTCCTAGATAGCAGTTACTTGTTTCTTTCCTTCTGGATAATCTATGCATTAAGATGCCCTCTATGCTTAAGATCTTTATATCTAAGCCTAATGAATGGTTATCTGACTTAAGCTTTGAAGCTCACTCTCTTGGAACTGGTTCAAAGATGGAAGAATACACACACATACAATCACATACACACACATTATATATATACAAATACATGTACATATATATCTATATCTATATCTATCTATCTATCTATCTACCTATTTACACCCCCCCCCCCCACACACACACTTGGGTATAAAAATTCATCTTATCCTATAGGGGAATAAGAGGGGAAAAATCTAAGAGAAAGGAGGGGAGTGAAAGTCAAGTTTACAAAGTAAAGTTCATGCCCTTTGTTGTTCATTCTAAAAGGTCTAACAGGATGACCATTTTAATTGATTTATTAGCATAATTCAAAATTACTTTAACGGAATCAGGAGAACTTATACCATCACATGAATGCTATTTAAAAATAGTTCTGAAAGTCTTAAGAACACTGACTCATGCAATGATCAACCATGATTCCACGGGACTGATGGTAAAGAATGCTACCCACTTCACAATACAGAGGAGATATACTAAAGTGTAGAATAAGACAGACATTTTTGGACATGGCCAGTAGAGAAATTTGTTTGTTTCACTGTGCTTCTTTCTTTTTTTTCTTCTTCTTCTTTTTGGTGAGGCAGTCAGGGGTAAGTGACTTGCACAGGGTCACACAGCTAGTAAGTGTCAAGTGTCAGAGGCTGGATTTGAAGTCAGGTCTCCCTGACTCCAAGGCTGGAGCTCTATCCACTGTGCCACCTAGATGCACCATCACTATACTTATTTCTTTTCAGGGTTTTTCTTCTTTATTCCAATGGGGTGGGAGAGGCACAGAGAGAAAAAATTATAGGTTTGATCATTGAAAAAACAACTTAATTAAAAAATAAATGCAGAGAGCTTTAAAAGTGCCTGCTTTTGAAACTTGAATAAAAGTTTGTTAGTGTGACAGAAACAACCTACAAATAGCATTTATTTCTTTTTCTTTGGCTAACTTTTAAAAAAATTAATTTATTTTACCCCAGTTATATGTAAAAACAATTTTTGACATTTGTTTGTGAAACTTTGAGTTACAAATTTTCTCCCTTACTCTCTCTCTACTCCTCCTTTTTGAGAAGGCAAGCAGTTCTATATAGGTTATACATGTGTAGTCATGCAAAACTTATCCATAATAGTCATGTTGTAAAAGAAAACAGGCAAAAAACCCTCAAGAATAATAAAGTAAAAAAATGTGCTCCAATCTATATTCAGATACCATCAATTCTTTCTCTGGGGAAGGATAACATTTTTCATCATAAGTCCTTCAGAGTTGTCTTGCATCATTTTATTGCTGAGAATAGCTAAGTCACTCACAACTGATCATCTCACAGTATTACTGTTACTTTGTACACAGTACATTTCATTTTGCATCAGCTCATGCAAATCTTTCCAGGTTTTTCTGAGAGCATCCTGGTCATCATTTCTTATAGTACAATAGTATTCCATCATAATCACATACCACAACTTGTTCATCCATTCCCTAATTTATGGGCATCCTCTCAGTTTCTAATTCTTTGCCCCCAGAAATGAGCTCCTATAAATATTTTTTTACATACAGGTTCTTTTTGTTTTTTAATCTCTTTTGGGATACATACCTAACAGTGGTATTGCTAAGTCAAAGAGTATGCTTGGTTTTATAGCCCTTTGGACATAGTTCCAAATTGCTCTACAGAAGATTTAATCAGTTCACAACTCCACCAAGAGAGTAGGAGAGTCCTTGCTTTTACTCCACCCCTTGGCTACACCTCTTCAACTAGCATTTAAAGGCAAACAATACACTCACAGCTGAACTAACCACCATTTTTTTTTACGATGCTACTAAATTTACCGTATTTCTCCGACCCCACCCCACCCCGCCCCTTTCTCATTTGCCATTGACTGTAGCAGCAGCATACATAGAGACAACTGTGTAACAAAGCTGTACTAAACCAGTAAATTTGCTTTTGAGTTCCATATGCTAAATACTTTCATTATTCCTATAATCAAAATTATGAGTTTCAATAAGCAAAAATAATTTTACCTTATTGCATTTTTCTTGAGAAACTCAACAGAAATTAGTTTTAAAAACCATGATCATTAAAAGAAAAGAATTCTTTAGAAAACCAACACTTTCTTATGTAAGGACAGGGGACAGGATGAAAATTAGTTTCTTAATTTTAATTTTTCCTGACAGTGTTGGGGATACACATAAACACACACACACACATAGCTCACAGCTTCTTATAGTCAGTAAAAACAAAAACCTGTTTGATTTCAGTATCCCAAAGTCTAAGAAATACAAGAAAGAAACAGTACTGATGGTAGGAAGAAAAAGAGCCCAACTTAATTCCTTCCACTTTTGCAACATAAGCTCTGATTAGTAATGCAAAGGTATTTGCTTTAAAGACTGAATTTTTATCTCACCCATACCCTTTTAAAGGTTCTAGATTTTATGGCATTTCAAATTGCTATATGTTTCCTAGACAGCAGTTACCTATCTCAGCTTCTGGATAAATCTTTATGCACCAAGATGCCCTCTATGGTTAAGATCCTTATATATAAGTCTAATGAATGGTTATCTGACTCAGGACACCAAGCACATTTTACAAAGTTCAAACCCTTTGTTTTTCATTCAAGGCCCTTCATGATCTGATGAGATGCTATTTTTCTCTCTCTGAATTTTTTTTGTGTGAGGCAATTGGGGTTAAGTGACTTGCCCAGAGTCACACAGCTAGTGAGTGTTATGTGTCTGAGGCCAGAGAGATGCTATTTTTCCAGCCCTATAACCTAGTTTTTCATGAGAGACATGAACATAATGAAATGTTATTGTGCCAAGAAAATAATGAAATGGATACCTTCATAGGAAACCAGGAGGATCTTTATGAACTGATGCAGAAGGAAGTGAGTAGAATTAGGAGATCAATTTATTCAATGATAACAGTACCACAGAGAAAAACAACTTTCAAAGACTTTAGAACTCTGATCAATGCAATGATTAACCCTGGGTCCAAAAGAATGAAGATAAAACATTCTACTCACATTTCAATAAAGAGGGGATTAATTTAAAATACATATAGAGATTTTCACTTTTGCTGTCATATAGAATGCCTGGAAGGAAGTACCAAGAAATAAGGCTAGAAAAGTTAGGTCGTTATCAGATTGTGAAGTGTTTTGAATGCCAGGTTGCATTTGAACTTTACCACTAAGGAGCCATTGAAAAATTTTGAGCAGAGAAGTGGCAAGACTAGATTAATTGATAAACAAAGGGTCTTGAACTGATTTGAGGAACAATTGAGGAGAAAAGGAAGAGAAATGAAGGAAGGAAGAAATCAAGGAAGGAAGGAAGAAAAGAAGAAAAGAAGGAAGGAAGGAGGAAGGAAGGACGGAAAACCAATTACGAAACTATTACAATAGTTCACGTTAATGATAATGAAGGATAAAGTAGAGTGGTGATAGTAGGAATAGAGGGATTGTTTTCGTTTTGGTGAGGGAACTCAAGCTGATGTAATTTTCAACTCTGGTTTCAAAGACAGAGTTGGGCAGGTATGTGTGAAGTTTCCTAGGCTACACTACAATTTCCCTATAAGGATTTACTTAGAAAGGTTATTGTGAATATTTGTATTCAGCAACCAATGATACTTATTTCTGATACTTCTTTCTGACCTGATACTTATTTATTCATCACAGATCCTGATCCCTTGAGATCTTTCCTAAAGGCTTTAATTGCTTTATCATGAATTGTGTCTTCCACCAAGAGTCTAGTCTCCAGAGATGTGTCATCCCATGGGAATCAGGGACCTATGTATTTCTATCCGCCATCTCATTACGTTAAAATAACTAGTTTCTCATCCTCCCTTCATCATGTCCTGGGAGGAAAATGTCTTCAGCAAAGCTTACCTGAACTTCTTTGAAAAGTCAGAGAAAAATCCTGATTTATCTTGGGGAGGTCAGTGTAGACAGGGGACTGGATTTACTTAAGTGATCATAAATTGTTGGGTTTACATAATACTCCAAAATTGTCTTCTAGAAAAAGAGAAGGTGCTGCCACTGTGCTCAATCACATTTAAAAAGTCACTACTACCAACAGCAAATTCTGAAAGGAAAGCCCCCTGACTGCTCTAAAATTGCCTCTCTGGTAAATGGTAAGTATGAATCCTCCTTTTTCTTTCCTCTTCCTCTCTCATTTTTAAATAACTGATTCCCAGTTCCCTGGATATATTCAGTATGGGTTTGGGTTCCTCAGAAGTCCTCTCAGGTTTAAAGATACAGATGCAGGGAGGTCATCTGCTTACTGATAACCTTATGATGTCTCGAAGTTGCCACAGCTACCAGTGACGTTTGTGAACATAGGAGACAAGATAGCCAATATAATATTAGTCTAGCAATTAAATCTCAGAGCCTATACCACTAGAAAATTTTCATCCTTCAAAGCTCCAGGATTGATTTGTCCAACTCCAGTTGTAGCTAGTATAATGGGAGAAGTCTGAAATAACTGAGAAAACAAAGATTTGAGCTTTTTAGAAATTGATTTGTTAAGCAATGCATACCAATTGCATAAAAAATCTGGACTAGACCTCTTCTTTGCCACTAGACCCTGAATACAGTGGGAGACAGATTTTTATGAATTAAAAGAAAACAATTAATGAGATATAAGCCAGTATACAAGATTAAGTAATCTGATTCTAATTGGTGGAAAGATTAGGGGCTGTCTGAATTCGGAGGTTCAGAACAAGCAAGTGTAATTCCCTGAAATCAGAAAAAGAGTTTTCCTACTCCCCTCCAAGTGTCTGTATTTAGTCAAAGGAACAAAGAAACAATAACTGACCAATACAGGGACAGTTTTCAGATAAAACATATGGATTGTTTGAAGTGTGCAATTGTAAGAAAACTTCTTGCATCAGTTCTTGGATGTGATTGAGTTTCAGATCAGCAGAACTTAGGTCCTTAGTCAAGGGTCTCTAAGCAATAGGAAAAGATGGTCTGTCTTCTCAGCCATGCAGGGCTAGGTTCAAATAATGCAATGAAACTTTCTCACAATTCCCATAATTGAATAAAATTTTCTCATAAGACAGAAATTGGGTTAGATTCATAGTTGAATAAAAAGGGAACTGAGCTAGAGCTAGAATTGAGTTACAAGATGGAGTCTATGTGTCTCGCTCAATTCTCACAATTCCATCACTAAGCTATTAGAAATCAGTGAAAAGTTATGGGTTGCTGAGGTTTTTGTGGGTGGGAATATTTTGGCCTGTATTTTTATGATGATAATAAATAGTGACTCTTGAATTCCTCCTGCTTAGAGATCTTCAAGAGGAGGCCAGATGACCACTAGTTGGGCATCTTGCATAGAAAATTTCTGTTTCAGTGATTCTCTGAGCTGTACTAACCTTATTTAGCTTCAATCCTTGGAGCTCTGATCTACCTTATGAGAAAGTTCTTTGTGGACAAAGAACACCTGTCAGGGGTAGATTATGTTTTTTGAGACCTCAAGTACTACGACCTCAGTACTCACCTTCTTTTACAGCTGTTTCTCAACACACTCTTGTCCTGGAGCCCCTGAGCTACTAAAGAGAAAAAGAATGCAGCCAAGAGGGGAGGACCCCAATCTAACTCCGGCAAATTCCATTAATATTAGGACTTTTGGTACTGAGATTATAATTCAAACTGATGTAATAAATTATGGATTATAACTGATCAAATTCTACCTCTAATATTCCCTTCCATCTTTCAAGAAGTAATTAGGACCTCTATAACCCTAGGCCCTGTTTAAATTTTTCTCTGTTTTCATTCTCTGAACAAAATAAAATGTGATCTTATACTTCTTTATGAAGTTCCTTTCAACAATAAATAACTGACATTTACATAAGTGTTTTAGGGTTAACAAAATGCTTCAAGCCTAATCTCATTTGTTCTTCACAAGAGTTCTGTAAAAAAGGAGAACGTTCTCCATTTTGACTTTTGTTTGAGGCTACCTTATTTAGAGAAGTGGCTTCAGTGTCTAAGGTTGGTTGCTGTCGTATACTTCCTCCTGACTTCTTCTCACCACATTTTTGCAAGGCACTTGATTTCATTGTTTTTTTTTTCTTCTCATGAAATAAGGATAGAAAATCTACTGCTTAGGGAGAACTGTCAGTGTGTCAGAGACAAATAGAAATAATCCTACTAGGAACTGTACTGTGCAAATAAATGCAATTATAATGAGAGGGGAGAACATTTGAAAAGGATAAAATTAAAAAAAATATTGTTTTGTATTTTTTTATGAAAGGATCTGATGTCATTTACAGTGGCTTTGCCAATAAAAAAGTGAGCATTCTTTCTCCTAATATAATCCCTAAGTTCTGTCCTCCCATATGGACTCCAATAAAGCAACCTTCAGTTTGAATCAGTTTTTTGGTTCGCTATCCATTCACACCCATAGCTAATGAGCTCTCACTATTGCTTCTTTTTTTTTTAAGACTAGACCAACTAAAAGACACATTGCTTCAAAGCAGAATATATTTAATGAAACAGTATTCCAAAATAAGTGAAATCATAGCTCTCCCACGTACAGAGGATCACAGTCTTCTAAGAATGACCACATTAACAAAGGAGGAGGACATCTCTGATAGGGTACCTATGAGAAGGGAACACTTCCAGTGGGGCAGATGCTTAGGGAACATGTGTGGTCAAGGCACATGGGTTTCTAGATTGATTCACATCTCTACCAGTTTCACAGTAGCTGATGTTTTATGTGATTTCATCAGGGAAGCTGCTTTCTCCATTGAGTTGGATTCCTTTGCTGCTATGTTCTGTTTGCTGCAGTGCTCTCTGCTGGACATCTCTGCTGAGCTCCTAATTACAGCTCTTTTCTGGTCCTTTCTCCTGAGCTGCTTTCCTTTGAATTTCTCTCTTTCTATTCTCTGCTACCATCTGATAGACTTCAGCAAAAGGGCAGCCTCTCTCCTATAGGCAGAGAGCACATTTCCTTTAGCCATAGTTCTAGAGTTATTTACAGTCACCCCAGCTAGCTAACCAGCAAAAGTCAGCAGGTCTAAAATGTGTCTTGTGATTTCTTTTTCTCCTGCTGTCCCTTAGGGATCCTTTCATCTAAACAGTTATCTGATTTATGGGTTGAAAATCTTTTTAACTCCTATGATATCCCTGAGTCACAAGCCTGGGTTCTTTTTAAATGATCCAAAGGACTCAGCATAAGAAAACTACAAAGAAGCTGGAGGGAGGAGTTTGCTTTCAGTTCTCCATAATGTCATTGGTTCCTACAGAAATCAGCTCAAAAGCAAAACTGAAAAAAAGATGGGAAAGAATTTGCAGAGCTTATAACCTTTGTCTTATCTCCAGCAGATCAAAATTCCCACATTTCCTATTGCCTATACCTTGGTTTCAGATTCCATGATAAAGGAATAGTGTTCACAGGATAATAAGATTTAGAGGTAGAAGGAATTTTAGAGATCATTTATTTCAATCAACTCATTTTACAGATGAAGAAACTTAAACTCAGAGAGGTAGGGTGATTTACTTAAAGCTACACAGGAAGTAAATAATATTCAGAACCAGGCTCTCTGTCTTTAGTGGTTTTCCCACTACCCCTGTTCTCCATCAATGGACTTGAGATCAAGATGAATGCCAACCTTGTCTAAGCCCAATGGGGCATCTGTATTTCTCAGTGGGTTCAACTGTCTCTCTGATGGAAGCTTCCTCTTTTCATTTTTGAATCAGAAAAATAAGAGTATTTTGTCAGTGAATCTTATACATACATTTCATAGCTAATTACAGAAAGTTTTGTCTCTATTTCCTTAGTCACTAAAGGGTCTAGTTCCTGTAGCTAAGGAAAACCCAATGTCCCTTTCCTGTTTGTTTTTTTATTGGAAAGCCAAGGGTTTTCAACTAATGAAGCCCTAGAAAACATAACATACTAAAGCAGTAAAGGAATTTCTAGGGTCTCTTGCTCAAAATCTTCATTTTACAGATGAGGAAACCTAAGCCCAGAGAAGATATGACCCTGAAAAAGAAATCACCCTTGAAAAGAAGCTAAGTCTATAAGCAGACTCTCAGAGATGGAAGGGATAACAGAGGCCATCTATTTTAGTCATTGTGAAGGAATCTCCTCTGTAACACTGCTGATCATTGGTCAGCCAATCTTATTCAAAAACTTAGAGAGAACTGTTAATCCTGAAGACAAAATCCAAAGAGTCACAGTGGTTTTGTCACCACTATTAACTCTAAAAATACCAAAGAGCTCACATAGGTTATCACAACCACAATTAACTCTGAAAAAGTAAAGTAAAAAAAAAAACGCAAACAAACAAAATAAAACAAAAGAGATAACAGAGGTCATAAGCAAAAAATTTTCTTTATTCCACTGGAAGAGGGAAACTAGACACATATGTCAGGGCCTCCTCTAGGAATAGACCTGCCTTAGTGTGGTCAAATCTCAATACATATACTAGTGGCTGCACAGTGAACTATAGACCTGACAATGAGTGGTAACAGCAACAAGGAGACAAGTTTGATTCTTAGCAGGGCTTCATGACCAGAACGTGGTTCATACAGGTGTTTGTCCAAGCTCAGGGACCACCTAGTGCTAGTGTAAAACAATTCTGGGATTTTGTTGTGGCTGAGTTCATCCAGAGGGTGAGCATGAAGGATTGTTGTTATGTCAACCTCAGAACACAGCTTTTTTGCTGGGCCTTAGCTCCGGAAAACAGGGTGACCCCTAAAAGTAAATAGAGGGGTAGTCTTGGCATGGGGATCCTTGACAGGGCAATCAATAAGTAAAACCTTGGAGGCAGCCCATTTCTCTTTTAGTATGTTCCAAATTTTAGAATTTTTTTCTTTAGAGTTGAACCAATTTTTCTCTCTGATGTTTTACCCATTGCCTAATCCCAGCTAAAAATATAACTATGGAGTAGAAGCAGCAATACTCTAGGGCTTTCAAAATATTTTGACATCAAGTCTTACAAGCATGAGAAACTATTATACTCTCTGCATAGTGACCCCGATGTTGTGGGTAGCTTCAAATCCCTTAAATAAAATGGTCTAACTATTTTTGTCTGTGGGACCTAGATTTTTTTCTCCCTTGAAGCCTTGTCTGGTCTAGTCAAAGTCTATTAGACCCTTTTATAAATGTCTGATTTAGTTGTCCTTGTTACCATGACTTGAATTGCTTCTCTGCATCTTGAGTAGGTCAAACTCAAAGAAGGAGATACAAGTCTGTAGGAAAGAGGATGATTTTAAAGCAATGGACCTTTGATTCTAACAACCAATTATACATTCAAATGAGTGTTTGTCAGAGTTGTCACCTGTAGAGACTATGCATAACCCTCTTCTTTACCTTCCCATTGTCTGACTGCTTTAGTTTGTATACTATGGAACTTTGGCCATCACTCTGATTGCTCTTTCATAGAGGAAAAATCCAGAGCATTTCTTTGACAGGAGGTCTATCCTCATGCCTATGGTTAATTTGAGATATGACCAGAGCTGTAAATTTAGAATTTATGGTCCCCGAAGGCAGAGTTGCTTTTCATTCCTAGTGGCTATTATAATGCTTTACGTGCAGTAAATACACAGTAAATATTTGGTGGACTAAATTGAGGACTGAGAGGTAGTATCTATTTTTTGCTGTAGGCTGAGGGTGACAGTTACCCAAATTATGTCCAAGTACATGTCTTATGCAATCATTCATTTGAAAAAATGGCTGGGTTGTCCACTAGGTGCTATGGTGGAGATAAAAGTAGGTATAGGCCCCTCTTTTGCAAACCTCTGACTTATAGGTTCCATTAGACTATGCCCAGAGTGAGGCAGTAGGTTTTGTTTCTATGATATCACTGAGTGTTCCTGTGGGCATTTAATTTGAAAAAGTGAATTTTGGAGCTTCTAGGTAAGTTAGAACATGTGCGTGAGCTTCACACATTTCCTATTGGGCTCAAATACAGTGATGTAGAATCTCTCTCAAACAGCAGAAGTGTAGTTGCATCTTGTGGGACAAAGCCTCTGGTCCCATTGTGTTGGCTTCCCAGAGTCCTCAGGGAACACTGGTGGGGACAGGGTATCTAAGAGTAGACAGTGTGGATTGTACTCATAAAACCTTAGAGTTGGAAGTGAGTTTAGAAGTCATTTATTCTAATCTCTGAACTCACAGAGGAATCCAATCTACATAATTTCTAGCAGGTATTTATTTAGACCATGTCCTAAGACATTCTACTAATGATGCACTCACAGCTTCCAAAAGCAACTCTAGCATGGGCAGGAATATGCCACTCTGTTCCAAGGAGGGAAAATTGCCTAGAATGTAACTCTTCTCTTCAATCTCCACAATTTTTATTTATAGGAAAATGGCCACAGGAAACCAGTCTACAGTGATGAAGTTTATCCTCGCAGGGCTCACAGATCAGCCAGAGCTCCAGCTTCCTCTTTTTCTCTTGTTCTTGGGAATCTATGTGGTTACCGTGGTGGGGAATCTGGGCATGATTTCATTGATTGCTATCAGTTCTCAACTTCACTCCCCTATGTACTATTTCCTCAGTCATTTATCCTTCATTGATCTCTGCTACTCCTCTGTCATTACCCCTAAAATGTTAGTGAACTTTGTGACAGAGAAGAATGTCATCTCCTTTCTGGAGTGCATGACCCAACTCTATTTTTTCCTAATTTTTGTCATTGCTGAAGGTTACCTTCTGACAGCAATGGCTTATGATCGTTATGTGGCCATCTGCAGTCCTTTGCTTTATAATGTTCTCATGTCTCAAAAAATGTGCTCTGTGATGATGTTGGTGGTGTATTCCTTGGGATTTTTTGGTGCCACAGTACATACCAGTCACATGGCAATGCTCTCCTTTTGTGGATCTCACGTTGTCAGACATTACTTCTGTGATATTCTTCCCCTGTTAAGTCTCTCCTGCTCAAGCACCCATGTCAATGAAGTTCTTCTTTTTATTATTGGGGGAGTAAACACCTTAACTCCCACTCTGGCTATCCTTGTCTCTTATACTTTTATCTTATCCAGCATCTTATGTATCCTCTGTACTGAGGGCAGGTCCAAAACCTTTGGTACCTGCAGCTCCCACCTCATAGTTGTAGGAATCTTCTTTGGGTCTATCACTTTCATGTACTTCAAACCTCCTTCTAACAACTCTATGGAGCAAGAGAAGATATCTTCAATATTTTAAACTACAGTGATCCCCATGCTAAACCCTTTGATTTATAGTCTGAGGAATAAGGATGTGAAGAATGCCATTAGAAAAGTGGTTGGGTATTGAAGCTTCTCCTGGGTTTCAGAATTTCCCAGAAGTGGAGGAAAAAATGACTCCAATGGGAAGGTAATACAAATTTGTTTCTTGGAATCACCTCTTGTCTGGGAAGCCAATCTATTCTGATAGTAGCTAGTGTTCTTAGCACAATTCATGAGAGTATTTCCTTCATTAGTATCTTGAGGTCAGAAACCATATAGGCCCTTTTAAAGCTTTCTTAGCATCTATTACAAGGATATGCTCTTACTAAACAGTCAATAAATACCTGTTGAAGGAATCAGTGAATAAGTGAAATAAATGAAATCCCCCTCAAACTCTTTCCTGTTCAGTAGTTATTGATAGATTTTCTCTTCTTTATAGGGATTCAGATTAATGTGCAACTCACTCCTGTTCTTTTCAAAACTACTTAATAATTCATGGTTTTGGGTTTCTAACATATGATCCCCATGTGGACCAGGGAGAAAGTTTGAAGAAGGTTTAAAGAAGATCATGGAATGCCCAAGAAGAGAGACTGGCCAAAGTCTAGCAGTGATTCTCCTCATCTATCTCTCTTTCCCTCATTATGTATTTATATACATACATACGTATGTGTATATGTATATATATATATATTCATTTTTAATGTGTATATACACACATGTATGTATACATAAGCACACTCATATATATATATATAGATAGATATAGATATAGATATAGATATAGATATATTCAAGTGGTTGATGAAGCCAACTCAAACATCCAACTCAAAACGGCACTGAGCTGATGGTTAAATTTTCAGTGTGAGCATTTACAGATAACAAATTAGCAAATGCTATAAATCAGGGCTTGGTTTATTGTTTTGTTGATTGTATAAACTTAAGAAAATGATGGAAAATGTTAATAATACAGATTGAAATTTAAAGTGTGACATGCACACATTTCCCCCCCCCCCCAGGAATCTAGTTTTTAATCATTTACCAATATAACACTGCATATACATGTACATATATGCCATCAATTGCATGGTATTAGAGTCACTTAGTTTCATGACATTAGAAGTGTAATGGACTTTATATTTCATTTAGTCCAACCACATTATCTAATAGATAAATAAACTGAAGCCTGGAGAAGTGACTTGCTCATGGTCACACAGTTAGTAAGTAGAAGAGATGAGCTTTATTAACAACAACAAGGACTAACATTTATAGATGACTTTAACACTTGGAAAGCACTTGGCATGTTATCTCATCCCATCTTTAAAACAAGCCTTTGAAGTAGGTGTTATTAATATCTCTATTTTGGGTATTTTAAGTGAAGAAATTGAAGCAGAGAGAGGTTAAGTGATTTGACCAGGGTCATGCAACTAGTAAGTGTCTAAGGCAGGCTTAGAACTCGGAGCTTCCTGACTCCAAGTCTAACATTCTATCCAATGTGCCACCCAGTTTCTCAAAACACAGATCCTGTGACTTCAAAGTCATTGTTATTGGGAAATTTAATACTGTACCTTGCTGCTTCATGTATGCATATATGTATGTATGGAGATATATATATATATATATATATTTACACTACATAATACTACCCTGTTGTTGTATATGTGTGCATACATATACATATATATGTATTTTCCTTCAAACTTTTGATTTCATTGATTGAAATATGTGTGTGTGTGTGTGTGTGTGTATGTGTGTGCATGCAAATACGAGCAACTGGGGTGAAAATTCCCTCTTCTATTTCAGAGCAGCATTTTATCCATAACTCCTAGTCTTTGACAGCTGTCTCGAGTAATGGCAGTTTAAATGATGGCCAACATGAGTCTTTCTGATTTCCAAACTGGGTCTATATGCATGGCATAAATGTCCTCCCTCCAGACCCCCACTCTCTCCCTGCCCCCAATCTTTCAAGTTTTATCCAGTAAAATGAATTATTAGAGGTCTTGGGTGTGAAATAATCTCAACCTATTTGCAAATACTAAATAGGTGAGAAGCATAGATCTTGATGCAGAGACAGGTATGGGCCATTTTTGGTAAGCAGAAATGACAGTGAATGATGAACTACATAAAAATGCACATCTGTACCCATAAACCAAAGGTGGGCAATGTGGACCTCTAGGTCCTCAAGTGAATTGTAAAGTTTGGACTCGGTCAAAGGACCATACTTTAGGACCTAGAGGGCCACATGTGGCCTCGAGGCTGTAAGTTCTCCAACCCTGCAAACAAATGTATAATATGCACATATATATGTACATAAGTACATATATAATATAAGGGAAAATGTATATCTTTCTACTTATTCACATAAACCCCATAACATCTACAGGAACATATAGTAGTAATGATTTGCACCCAATCAATTGCTCAGTCAATAAGTATTAATCAGTACCAGCTATGTACCAGGCACAATGCTAAACAATGAAGACACGAAGGATAAATGAAGAAATCCCTTGATCTTAAACAGCTTGCATTTTATTGGGGAAGAGAATATTTACATATTTACATACAATATATACATAGGTATATACAAGATAGAGGGATATGAATTGGACCTGTGATTTTATTGGTATATGGAATTCCCAGGTGAGGAAACTCTCTCTACCATTGTAGGTTGGCACCTTCTCTAACTATAATTTTAGAGAGTTGCTTGGGGGCACTGAAAGGTTAAGGGACAGGCAGAGTCACAGAATGTATCATTGAGAGGTTGGACTTGAGTCCCGGTCTTGCTGGCTTCAAGGGTGGCTCTCCATCAATTATGCCATGCTGGATACAAAGTAATTATTTGAGGAAAGGTATTAGCACCTGGGGGAATTAGGGAAAATCTCTTACAAATGGCAGTGATTGGCCTGAACATTGAAGGAAACTAGGGATTCTAAGAGTTGAAAAGTAAGGAGAAGAGGTGTTCTAGACATGGGACACAGCCTAAGCAAAGGCTGGAGATGAGAAATGGAGTACTGTGTGTGAGGAACAGTAAGAAGGGCAGTTTGGCCAGGCTGTCTTAGGTGTGAAGAATAGTCTGGCCTGCTTCTGATAATAGATCAACAAACATAAATCCTCTCAGAAAACAGTAGTAGTACTATCTTAAGTACTTAAGAAACAGAAAGCAGATATGGTTTCTGCCCTCAAGGTGTTTGTAATATTGGCATTAAAAGCCCTTTATAACATAGTGTTCTCCCCACGTTTTAGTCTGCTTGAACTTTATTATCCATTCTCCTAGACCCTTATTCCCCTTCCCCCTGTCCCCAAACCTAGTCTTCGATCTAGTGATGCAGCCTCCTGGCTGTTCCATAAACAAGACATACTCCATCTCTGACCTCCAGGTATTTTATCCGGCCATCCGCTACAGGGAATTGATGGTGAGATCAGTGTGTCTGTTTTGGGGGACCAGGAAGATCTCTTTCCCATCCTGCTTTTTTGAAGCTGAGAAGAGGATGCTGCATAGCTTTGGTAGGCCCAATACTGCATTCTCTTTAGGTATAGCTAACTAAGGCCAGGTCTGAACAGAAGGTGGGTCTGTTGCTCTGATGACTGCCTAATGGAGGTGCTCTTATGCCAGGCTTTCCTGCTTTCCATTCCCCTTGGTTCTCTACTTCTCCAAGGAAAGGAGGATTGTGCACTGCTCCACCTCTCACCTGATTGTTCCTAGTCCTGTTCCCGTAACTCACCAATAGTTGTATTCTTGTCTTTCTTTGCTTGCTTAACCCACAGTAGAGAAGTCCCAGAGCTATTGGAGGCTGAACCCTTCTTATAATGTTCTCTGAACTTCAGGATTACCTGTCTCACTTCAGATATAACTGGCAGTCTCTGTGTTAGCAGATGATGACATCAGATGCACCAGAATCATGCATAAAGCCCTGGCTCAATCTCTGCAGTGTGATTTTACCTGCATTCTCAGGATTCACAATGCTGATCTGTATTAGTCTCTGACCATATTACTCCGCCCTAAGGGAAAACTCAAGATTTTTCTCCTTTGCCCTGCACGGTATTAGAGACTAAATTAAAGTCTTCTGTCATGTGGCTCTCATTAATGTCAGCTAAATTTTGCATGTATTTATGGTAGATGACATCTGACTGTGGATCAATGATATTTTTAGCTACACCTCTCTGTCAATGTCATCACTTGTCTCAGGGACCTACTCTTATCTTTCCAACACAAATCTCCTAGTGTTGTTCTACTGAGGGATATAGTTCATGTCCAAAGAAATATCAATTTGGGGCTATGATGTCTGTCTGTCACAGATGTATGGTCTCAGACTTACTCATAGATGAAGCAGAATTACTGGATTTAATTGTGACTTTTAGTGATTATGTGGATGCCTCCTTTGAGGATGTCTTTCATTAATTCTAGCAGCTTCTTGGTTTGTTCTTCATAATCTGTCTTGACTAAAGTCACATCCATGCCAGAGAAGTGTAAAATTGAGGCAGTGTTCTCTTCCCAAAGTTTCGGGATAGAGCATGATTGAGGTACCACTCTTCTCTATGTCATCTTCTTCCCAGTGTCTTTATTTGCCTTCATAGATCCCTTCCTGAAGAGAATATGGAAACATGTGTTTTCTTTCTTGAAACTGGAAACCAGAAGACCAAGATCTCTTCTCTGCTAAACTCCTGCCAAATTCACAGTCTTTCCTACCAAATCCAAACCCTCCTAAGCTTGGTCACTCAATACTACACCAATCAGTGAGCAACCCTGAGCCCCTGGTGATTAAATCCCACCATAACACTTTTCAGAAATTCATATTTTAATTAATTCCAACAAACATTAAGTATATGTACTGTGTAAGATACTGTGCTGAGGATAAAATGACTGAATGAATGAAAAAGCATTTATTACTGTATATTATTATTCCATGCACTGTGCTAAGTACTGGGACCACAAATAAGACAGTCCTTGCCCTGAAGAAGTTTATATTTGAAAGGTGAAAACAACATATAAAAGGGAAGACTGGCCAGGGAAGGCTTGTTTGGTCTGGGAAATGGCAGGGATAGTGGGTGCAGTGAAAGGGCAATTGATTTTCAATTTTTCCTAAAAATAAATGTTTCTGATTACTGTTCTCAGAGGTAGAAGTGAATAGCAGAGTGAAGGGTGACCCATGGCAGGATGATAGGTAGATTCAATTGAAATGGGTCTGTTAAGGGCACTCTTACCACTCAGAAGCCCAGGACTCCCAGGCAAGAACTGGAGTGCTAGGTGAGAGAGAGGCAAAGAATGGATCAAAGCAACATGGCAAAAAGACAGATGGCCAAAAAGGCAAAAATGAAACCATCCTTTCCCTCAAGGAACTAGTACTCACAACACATAGAGAATTGCACATATAGTAAAAAGAACCTGCAATTTTCACATTTGAAAAGTCATTTAATGGTAAGGAATTTCTTCAATATTATGAGTTTGAGGTACTCTAGTGTGGTAGTCTGTCCTCTTTGACATCTTTCCTGGGTTATACATGTCTAGAACAACAAACAGGTCTTAGACAACTCAGACTTACATGTATATTGGTTATATCTATCTATATTTAACATGTTAGAAATTAAACATTTTAGTATTATTATTAACACTATTTTGAACTCATGAACCCGATGAAAAGGTCTTGGGAAAACTCTTAAATGTACTTGGGTAATCACAGGGATCCCTGGATCACATTTTGAAAACTACTGTTCTGGAGCATGACATCAAAACTGTTGTTGAGGAGGAAGCTTCTGTGTTGTTTATTAAGATCTAGTAGAATCAAAACTTTATTTTGTCATCTATTTGTTGAACTGATGCACAAGTGACTTAGGTCCAGTAGGGATTGATACTCAACACAGAATGTTTCTTGTAACAGCAGGTACAAATGACTGAGGCCAGGTTTAGACAAGATCACACAGAGCAGTTTGCACTTACAGAGTCATGAGAAGGTCCTGAAAGGCTGCGGCAAAACTGGTTCCCTTCTTCTGCCCTGGGGTGAAGATTTGCTCCTGAAGATAGAAAGTCATTGACTGTACATCAAAGGTACTGGATCACCCCCACTACCAGCAAGGCTGCATTATGATTCCCCTCAGTCAGGGACTGGTGGGCCTTCCTGCCCCACTAGTGACTTAGTCTCAGTGACCAAGCTAGCTGGTGTGCTATAGACTAGGCTGGCTGACAGGTGAAAAAAAACATGTTTTTTTTTTAATACAATTTTTAGAAAGGTGAGGGGAGAGGAAGGAGTTTTATCTGGGGCACAAACACGGGTAACGTTGGGGGTTACCTAAAAGGGCATGATCTTAAGTGATGCTTTGGGTCCCAGCTAAACTTAGCTATATAAATTTATGTCTTGGGGGGTGTAACCGAGGTGGGGTAACTCTGATTATGCTAACTTATATGATTTTATTTTAAAAAGGTTATTTTTCTAAGTATGGGGGTTTTTGGAATTTGATTAAATTATGGAAACAGCTGACAGGGCAAAGTCCTCTGCTCTCTATTTCCAAAATCCAGGAATTATAGATATTTTCTTCCTCATGCCTGATTGACAACTCTTTTAGTGAGAGAGGGTCATCAATTTCACACATCTCTCTCTCTCTCTCTCTGTCTATCTAGTCTATCTACTATCTATAATGTATTACCTGTATGTGATATTAATATCATGGTTGTAAATACTCTTTCTCTTCTTCCTTCTACACATACCCACAAATATAAATATATATATATGTTTATATAGATGCATTTATGTGTATGTATGTATCTATGAATATATATGTGCATAGATACATAGATATACATATATGTATACACATATGTACATATATGTGGAGAGAGAGAGAGAGAGAGAGAAAGATGGAGAGACACAGAGAGAGAGAAGTCTAGCTGGCCACCAGGTTGACAACATCCAGTAAGAGCTTTGAGGAACACACATAACTTGGAAGTTTTATATGTTAAAAAAAAAACCCTCAAGCTAAACAGTAATCTCTGGATAAGGATCTATATACATATAAAGTTGTAATTCAGTACAAATATTTTTTTCCTCAAGGAAATGGAGGAGCAACTCAAAGATGCATTTGTAATGTAAAGCAAGAAAGGGCAAAAATAAGAGTTCCAGGGACTCCAGGATGAGACTCAAACAGTCGCAAAGCATTAAACAAACAGGTTTAGTAACTTGTTACAGTCTTAGAACAAACAGAATTTGTAATATACTAATTGTTTTCTCCACCTTTCTGTAAACACACATGCAATGAAACTTAATCTATGGTTTGTGGTTAATTTCTTAGCAATAATATTCTATTGAATAGTTCTACTAAAGCTATACTTTTGAGATATCAATTTTATGCTCTCATGACATTTCCCTAATTTTCAAATATTAATCTATCAATAGAGTATTATAATATCACCTTACAATCATGTATCATAATTTGTTCAACCACTCTCTAAGTCTACAAATTAGACATCAATGCACAGCAGGTAGAACAATCAGATTTATCTAGGCAATAAAAAATTTCAAATTACTTATAGGGAAATTGGGACAGTTAATTCCAAAACAAAACAAGCTTTGGAGGTATCCACTGCCCCCTCAGGCAGAGAGGAGGGAGAAAGAAGGTTGATTCCATGCTTCAAAGTCTATAGTCTATCCTTCCAAATGTGAAGTCAGCTTTCATGCTCCAATTTTGGCCCCTGAAAGCAGAGCCAGTGGCAGAGCCAAGAGCTGAGGTAGCAGCCCCACAGGCTGCTGAGCCTCCACACTCAGCTCCCTTGTATCAAATCTCCCACTCCAGCTGCCATTCCATTGCCTTGCTTACACAAAAACCAACACTAGTGCCAGATCCAACCACTTCTGAAGATGGGACAGCCATCCTGCATTTGTCACATACTTGGTCCCACAGCTGACACCTCCTGAGGCAGTGCCTACCTCAGAGCTCACTGAGACTCTTACTACCTCAATATTTAATAGTCAATAAACACTAATTAAGTGCCTATTATGTGTAAGGCACTTTGCTGAACTCTTTTGGGGGGGGTTACAAAGAAATGTGTATGCCAGTATGTACCCTCAAAGAGCTCACAATCCAATGGGGGAAGATAGCACATAAAAAATTGAAAAAGGAGAGAAGGGGGAAAAGGAAGCGACACGATGAAGTTCAGTAGCCATGGTAAGAAATGATTTAAGCAGTTGTGAATTACAGGGTTGATTTCATCTTGCATGATGAATTTTTAGAGATTTTGAAGTCCAGAAGAGCAGCCAGTTGGAAAGTATTGAATGATCTTCCCTACCAAATTGGGAAGAAAAACACTGTCTGCTTACACTAGAAACTCACAAAGCCAGGATCCATACACTCCTCCCTCACTATAAGAATTTATCTGAAAAGAATTAAGGAACTTAGTCACATATGGTTGTGAGGTGGTAGGACAACTCCTTAAAAACATTTTTGACACATTCCCTCACATTTAATGTTTTAATTATGAGGTTTGCATGTTTCTTCATTAAAATATTTTCATGGATTGTTCCCCAGTGCAGTGGATAAAAAAGCTGACTCAGAGTCAAGAGATCTGGGTTCAAGGTTTAGTTTTACTATTGCCTAACTGTGTGACCTTGGGCAAATAATATCTTCTTTTTGGGCTATAGTTTCCTTATCTGCAAAACAAGCAGAATGGAGTCACAGATTTTTAGCTTCCTTGTATGAGTAATATCTTCTGTATAATTTACCTGGTGCAATTGTGTATCTGAAGCAAGCAACTCACTTGTTAGGGGAGATCTGTCTGCTAGGCTCAGCAATCTTCTCTGTTCTGTGGGGCATCAAGGCAAACTTCATTGCTATGTGGATTTTTTATATTATCAAAAACAGTAGAAAGTTAATCCAAGGTTGCGTGCTACTCCTTAATTCTAGACAGAGCTGTCCCCAAAGCAGCTGTGGAGTGGGCTTCTCTTCGATAACTGTAGTTGGTGCCAGGGCATCAGGTGTTTGCATGGACAAACAGATTTCTTGCTATTTGATTTTTTTCTTTAAAAACTTTTTTATTGATATCTTTTGTTTTCATATTGCCTAGATTTTTCTCATATCCTCTTTCTCCCCTTCTATAGAACTATCATTTATAGTAAGGTTGTTTTTTTCTTTTCTAAAGAGGGAAATGCTCTATTATCTTCAAGCTTAAAACCTGATGTGTTGCAACAGCATGCTAGCTCAATAAGATAGAGGACTAGACATTTTCTCCAGACCTCGTTAAATCTCAAAATCTCCAAAAAAGAGCAATAATGTACCAAAAGTAGGGTGATCATGGCTGCCTCTGTAGGACAATCCATCAAGAATCCTAAAACATAACAGTTTTAAAAATTAAGAGAAGATAGTATTCATCCCTGCTTTCTTTCCTCACAAAGCACCCCCATGCTGTGACAGGGGGCATAACCTGACTCACCAATTTGTGCTCTGGGAACAATCAATCAATCAATAAACATGTATGAAATGCCTACATTGTGCAAGGCATTGTGTTAAAAGCTAGAGATAAAAAAGGAGGCAAAAGATAGTCTCTGTCCTCTAGGAACTTACAATGTAATGAGGGAGACAAGCATTTTATACACACACACAAACACACACACACACACACAGAGCAAGCTGTACTGTGTACAGGATGAATAAAGAATAATTAATAGAGGAAAAGCACTGGAATTAAAAGAGGTTATGGAAAGTTTCCTGTAAAAGGTGAGATTTTAGTTGGGACTTGAACTCATAGAAATCAGTAGTAAGAGGGAAGGAGGGAGAGTATTTCACACATGGTGGACAGCAAGAGAAAACTCCTAGAGCTGAGAGATGGCGAGTCATGTTCAAAGAACAGCCAGGAGGCCAGTGTCATTGGATAGAGGTGTATGTGTTGGGGAGTAAGGTGTAAGAAGACTAGAAAAGTAGGAGGTTATGAAGGACTTTGAAGGTCAAACAGATAATTTCGTATTTGATTGTGGAGGCAGTAGGGAACTCTTGAAATGTTTTGAGTAGGTGGATACCATGTTTGAACCTGTATTTTTGGAAAGTCAGGTTAGTGACTGAATGGAGGTTAGATTAGGGTGAGGAGACATTTGAGGCAGGGAGACCCCCCCACCCCGAGCAGGCTACTGTAATTATCTGGATGTGAGGTGATGAGGGCCTACACTAGAGTGGTGGCAGTGTCAGAGGAGACCAGTTGGTATATTTGAGAGATGTTGTAAAGGGGAAATCAATAGGTCTTGACAACACATTGTATATAGGGTGGAGAGGTGGGAATGTTTTCCTTAGGGCAGCAGCAGTTTGCTACAGAACTAAAAAACAGAGGGAATAGGAACAGGGTGCTATAACAAAAATAGGGCCTCACCAGTCCAGGAGGAAAGGCAACTAGCTGGAGCCAGTCCTGTTCACCCAGCAGTCACTTGGGGCAGGAATCAAAACTACTGAACAATGAATTTCACAATGTGAAAGGTGGTTGAGATACCTTTGATGTACAGGAACATGGATCCACATCAAAATGGAAGGAATCTGAAAGTGAGTGTTTAGGTGATATAAGGAAAAAAGGGCTAAAACCACCAAAGTTCACAGGAAGAAGAAAATAGTTAAGAGCTGAGATTAAAAGCAGATAAATCAATGGGTAACATTAAAACATATCTTTCTTTGAGGTGGTTGTACAATTTGTTAATTGTTAATGGAATTATTAAATTTAACTATTATGGTCAGAGTTTGTAGCATAGGCTTTTTTTTTGTTCTTTTTCAGGAGGTGACTTGTGGATTCTTTTGTTTGGTGTTCTATTTTCTGTGTACATAAATTTTGAGTTATATTCTTGCATCATATCTTGCATTATGGTGTTCAGGTTTTTTGATGTCGTATTATTCTAGAAGGCCCATGAGCAGTAAGTTGTCTCTACGCATTCTGTCTTGGGGATTTGTGTTTTGCTTGTATAGAGATCATATGTTCTTTTTTTTACCTTATTGCTTTTTGCTTTGTATCTTTGAGATTTTTTTTTTTACTTAATTACAGTTTTAATCTTCCAGGTTGTTCTTCATTTCACTTACATTTGTCTTTTCAATCAATTTTTCTGTTGTTCTTCTTTGGGAAGTCACAATAGTGTGGATTCAAGCTTTTCTGCAGTGGAAACTATTTCTGCCGTGCAGGGTATAAATTTTACTGTTTCTCTTTTACTCTTTCTTTCAATATTGTGATTCCTCTGTTGGGCTAGTTGGCTTGTGCTCCAGTTACATGCTTTCTTGGGAATCCAGATAGATTTTTGTTTCGTCAGGTAATGGTTCAAGTCCCTTTGTCTTACAATATTTATTTAGACATGTGTGCAATTATTCAGTATATTAGTAGCTGCCTTTGCTTCAGGTTGTACTCACACCAATGGATTTGGTCCTTAGAATGCTGTTGCTATACTGATTCCAATGGTTAAGTCTGGGATTCTTTAATCCTAACACTGCATATCACAAGCTTCCCATTAGTGTGCTTCCCAATAACATTCAACCTATAGGCATAGTGCTTGTTATTATTCAAGGTATCATGGTAAGACCATTGCTCTCGTTCAATTTAAACCTTAGGCAAACTATTACACAAATCCAAGTAATGTAGGTTGAAGACTTAATTCTGCTATTGACTTTGTGATTTTGGGCAAGTCATTTATACTTTTTGGGGTACAGTTTCTTCAACTGATAAATAAGTAGGTTAGATTTATAAAATTATGAATCTTCTCACTCAAAATTCTCTGTATCATTTATCTTGTGAAAATTTGTAGATTTAATTGCTAGTTGTAATAGTGATTGCCCCTAAGAAGAACATGCAGAAAAATGCATTCCCTTGCATGTTTAAATTAGCAAAGTCATCTCTTTCAATATCAGAAACAGCTTAATCCATGATTGAATTGGATTCTATTATCCCTTTATGTCTAACAATCTGGAATGTAAATTAAAGAAGCATTCAATAATAGGGCAAATATAAGAAGAGAATACTAACCAACCCTGGTTAAAAAAATATTCCTAAAGCATCTCTTAGTTGGGCTTCTCAGTAATTATAGGTTTGGGGGTAGAGTATGTGGTTGGTACAAAGCATAGTTTCTCTCTCTATCTCTCTATCTGTCTGTCTGTCTGTCTGTCTCTCTCTCCACATCATCCAGCATCCAAAAAACCCATTATTCTGACATTTCTCCTTTCATTAGAATGTTTTTCTTTCTATCACTTTGTTGAAGGCAATTTTGACATCCTTATTTCTCAGACTGTAGATGAAGGGGTTTAGCATGGGCACTATGATAGTGTAGAAGACAGAAGACACTTTCCCCTGATCCATGGAGCTAGATGAAGATGGCTGCAGGTACATGAATGCACAAGAGCCAAAGAAGACACCAACTGCTACAATATGGGAGCTGCAGGTGCTGAAGGCTTTTGATCTCCCTTCAGTGGACTGAATTTGTAAGATACTGGCAATGATGAAAACATAAGAGCAAATAATGATCAGGATAGGGAAAAAGACATTAAATGCACCAAATGACATAATTACCACTTCATTGACATAGGTACTAGAACAAGAGAGCTTCAAGAGTGGGAGGAGATCACAGAAGTAATGATTGATAGTATTTTCCTTACAGAAGAGCACTTTACACAAGCATACTATGTCAGCTGTGGCCTCCACCAGGCCCAATGCATACACCCCACCCACCAACCAGGAGCACATCTGATGGGACATCATAAGACTATAAAGAAGGGGATGGCATATGGCGACATAGCGGTCATACGCCATGACAGCTAGCATGTAACATTCAGAAACTCCAAAAAAGGCAAAAAAATAGAACTGAGTCATACACTCAAGGTAGGAGATAGTATTCTTCTCTGACACAAAGTTCACCAGCATTTTGGGGGTGATGATAGTTGATTGAAAGAGATCAATGAAGGACAAACTGCAGAGGAAATAGTACATGGGGGTGTGAAGATGAGAACTGAGTCTAATTAGTATGATCATGCCCAGGTTTCCAAGCACAGCGACTATGTAGATACCCAGAAGCAGGAGGAATAAGGGCAACTGGAGCTCAGGCTGGTCTGTCAGTCCTATGAGGATGAACTCATTCAATAGGGAGTGGTTACCTATAGCCATTCTTTTTCAGTGTAGAGTAAGAGGATGCAAGAACCTGTAGATCTGAGCAGAAAAAAGAAGTCCTCATTTTCACAAATCTCACATGAGGGCACACACAAAAGAGTAAAATTATAATGTCTATTTTTATTATCCTTTTCTGTCTCTATTTTTCTACAATGAGTCACAGGGAAAAGCTGTTGATAAAATGTACCTAAATTTTGTCAAAGTATTTGTTATCAATATCCAAATTTGTGACTTGCCTTGACTGATACCTCAGACAAAAACATAGATGGTATGCACCTCAAATTTAAAGTTACCAGAACTTGAATAGATCATTAAATTATAATTTGACCAAAATATGATCCCAAAATATCATGACAGGTTAGGACAATGGTCTGAATCTAATATGATGAAATTTAATAAGGATAAATATAAAATCCTTCATAGCACTTAAAAGAATCAATTTTAAGACCACAAAAATCTGGAGAAATATTTAAATGTCTATTTGTTTGTCAAAGAACTGGGGTCCATAGTAGGCTAACAATTCAATATGATTCAGCAATATGATGTGCAAAGATTTCACGTAATCTTAGGCTACATGAAGGGAGTTATAGATTCTAGGAATAAAAATATGATAATTGGTTAAACCATGTCTTGGATACTTTGTCCAGTTTTTTTTCCCATATAATTTTGGAAGGACATTGATCAAGTGGAGGGCATCCAGAAAAGGGCAATGAAGCTCATGAATGATTTTGAATGCATGCCATATAAAGATAATTTGGATGGCTTGTGAAAGTTTAGGCTGTAGAAGGGATGAATTAAGGTGACATGATAATTGTTTCTTAGTGTTTTTAAGGGCTGTAATGTGAAAAGGGGATCCAACATGTTCAGTTTGTGCCTATGAGCAATGCATGGAAGTTGCAAAGGGGAAAATTTAAGCTTCATGTGAGGATGAAATCCATAACAACAATACAGAATCCAAAGCGACCTGTGCAGGAGTGAGTTTCCATTCAGCACATATCTTTAAGCAGAGGCTGGATGAACACCAATGCTGTAATGGGTATTGTGGGGGGAGGTTGTGGGGTATGGTTTGGACTAGATGGAAAGTTTCTTGCAACTCTAAAATTCTGCAATACTATAATTCTGAGCTGTAGTCACTTATACCTCCAAAGTCCGTCTATTTTTATCAGGCCCATCCCATTGTTAGAGATGGGTATAATGGAATATGGAGTATTAATGGTCTTTGCAAAGACCTGAGGTTCCATGAATCTCTATTTAGAAGGTAGAATAATGTCAAATTAATCAAATTCTCACCCTTCTGCATTGGATCTTTGAGTCTCTTCACTCGCAGAGTCTTGGCTGGTAAATGTCTTCTGTGAAAGTTATTATGGGCCTGGCATAGAGCCTTCTAATTCTTTTAATGTTGATGCGAATTAAGGCAAAGCACTTAGTCTCTGCAATGCTATGGTAATTGATTTGATCTAAAGATAATTATTTCAAATTGTGATTTTATCCAGAGTGTGCTCTTCAGTCATAGAGAAAAAAGCAGTTTATCAGTGTCAATGGAGCTTCTGATGATGTAACGAGGTTTTTATGGTTGTTTATAAGCTTCCTGGGACCTCATTAGTAATTCACAGATAATGGCTTCTGCAGGGACTTACCTCATAAGGGATCCCCCCTTTCTGGGAAGAAGTCATTGATATTTTCCTTGTGTCTTCAATTCTTTCTGTTATATTTTCCTCCGTGTGCACAATGATCTTTTCAGGTCATGATCTCAGTGCTTTATCTAGGAATTCTGGTGTCTGGACCCAATTTGAGTTGAGGGTTGGAAATCTTGGGCAGTATCTAAGTAAAGACTAATATTTTTCATGATTGAAGTAACTTCAATTCAGAAGTCATAGTAATGTGGAAGTTGAATAACTGGCAGGCCTGAGGTCTCAAGGGAGGGATGAGAAGTGGTAGAAAAGAAGTGCAAAAGTGAGGCACTGAACTTATTGGAGAAGGCATAAAGGGAACTAGAGGTCCATAGTTGACCCCAACAAGTATTCAATATGACAGGTGCCAACTGGTAGGAATTGACTGAAAGTCTGGAGGTGGCAGGGCCAAGCAAAGAATATATTGAATTCTCCTCCTGATCCTGTGTTAGAAGGTGTGTGAGAAGGCACTTAAATTCTTGAAAAGGATGTCCAAAGATAGTGTGTCTTCAGGAGAATGAGAGGTTTCAGTAAGCACTAGATAATTGAAGAAGTATGATAAGAAAGATTAAACTTGAAAGGGAATTTATTAATAATAGAGAAGAGTTCTAGAGTGCACAGTGAAAAGGGAAGAACTGTGAAGACTGAGGGATAGGTTAACACTAGCTGATAGCACTTTGTGAGCTGCTAATCTCTTCTGTAAACATGTTCACGGATATTTGAGTCATCTGTCCTGACTGGACATTGAGATACCATTGTTTCTGCAGATAAATCCTATATAAAGCTGTGGTGATCAAGGTACCCTGGGTTACCCTGGAAGATGCACTCACTTTTGTGTAGGGACATGAGCAAGTAGGTTGATTGGTAAATATTTCTATTTAAAAAAGAAAGAAACATGTGCCTTTTGAATGTTAGGACTCAGGACAAAGCTCTGGTGTCCTATTGCTAGTGTTGATCTGGGTATTCTTGTCCATCTCTGGCTAGTTAGAAGACTGTCAGACATATAGACCTGGAGGACTGGGGAAAGTTTCTTCCAAGACTCTATTAAAGATAAGAAAATTTTGGAAATTATGAAGGCATTTTTATAATGATAGACTTAAAGGAAAAAAAGCTTGCATTTTTATTATGAGAATTAATAGGGACACTCACATTACATTCCCATTGCATTCTCCATCACTGGAGATGTTCAAGAGAAGGCCAGATGACCAACTCTTGGAGACAATAAATAGAGGATTTCTATTTCATTGATTTGGCAGGCTGCAATAATCTTAACCAGCTCCTCCTCTCAGGGCTCTACCTAAATGGCTGTGAAAGTTCCGTATGAACTAAGGAACATCAGTTAATGGTGGATTAATATTTTTTGAATCCTCAGTATCCATCTGTTTTCACAGTGTTGTTTTTTAATACAGTGGTCATGATGTCCTTAAGCTACCAAAGTGAGAAACAATGCAGCTAGGAGGGGAGGACTCCATTCTAACTTCTGCAATTGTATTAATCTTGGAAATTTTGCTATTGAGATTATAATTCTAAATGATGTCATAAGGGATGGATTCTAAATAGATAAAATCCTATCTCTGATATTCTTCCTCCCTCTCGAGGAGTGAATAACACTAGGACATATCCATCCAAACCTTACTACAATTTCCCCCCTCTGCTTTCACTTTCTGAATAAAATAAAATTTAATCTCGTGGTCCTCTATGAGAAATGATTGGCTCAAGTGAGATGGAAGCCATGATGAAGCTCTAGGTCTCACTCCCAATTTATACTGAATCTAGCAGAAGGAACTAAGATGGAGTTTTTCATGATTCATAGAGAACTACCATAGATGTTTCATAGAAGACAAGGAAACACAGAATTCACTTCAAAAGTTAATGATTATTGACATATATTTTGTGTTTTAAGGTTCACAAAGCATATTCATAAGAGATTAAATGATTTGTCCACATTTACACCTCTGATAAGTAGTGAAGGTAGGATTCAAAACTGGGTGACTCTTAACTGCAGGGCAAGCATGTTTTTTCTGCCATTTTCCTTTTAGTTCTTTAGTCTATTAGACTGTAAGCATCTTGATGGCTGGGAATGTCTTTTGCCTCATTTTTATCTGTAGACCTTGCATGGTACTTGGCACATAGTAGTTGCTAAATGAACATTTATTGGTAGATTGATATTGACTCCTGCTAATGTTGTTTTGGATGATGAACCTTTCTTAACTCATCCCATTGGTCCTCAATGATTACGTTTCTTTTTTCCTGTTCACTGTGGTGTATGAGTTAGTTCATGCTTTGAAGGCAGGTTAAGGAATGAGTTGCAATTTGATATTAATGCTTCTGTCCTCAGGAAACTCAAAGTGTAAAAAGGAAAAAAAAATTCCAGTTCAAGGTTGGTAGAGATTGAAGTTAACCAATTCACTTTCACTAGACATATGGAGCCCCTATGGAATAAGCTTCATAGAACTATTGAATATAGAGATCAGTAGTAATAGGGCTGGGTTTAGCATTTAACATCAAATGCTGTTGATGAATCATTTGGTCTTCCCTTCTAACCTCAAGTTGCTTTTCTGCCATACATAGCTTATAGTATTGATCTGATTCCTTGAGACTTTTCTACCAACAGTTTTATGTGCCTTAGGAATGTATTGGCTTCAGAGCTCCTGAGATCACAACTATTTTCTTAACTCTGTTCTTCCAATAGACAGAAGATATTCACCATTTTGGCATTTGAGGCTACCTTATCTAGGGAAGAGGCTTCATGACTTGGTATAAAAATAACCAGGTTGATCAGTGTTCCCCATCTTCTCTTGAATTGTTCCCCACATGTAATTTTCACATATTTAATGAAAAAAGAATAAGAACATCCACTAGTTGTGGGGAGCCTGTCATAAATAAAGTTAATGTAGAAAGAATCTTATTTGAAACTGAACTGTGCAAATTAAAGCAATTATTTATAATCAGAGCAGAGAACATTAGGAATGGATGAAACTCAAAATCTTGTTTTGTATGTTGTCATGAAAAGATTTGATGTCATTTGCAATGGCTTTGCTAATAGCAAGGAAGTATTACTTCCCTTCATGTAACCCCCAAATTTTATCCTTCCATGTGGACCCCAGCAAAGGCACTCTCAGTTTGAATCACTTTATGGATCAGCATCCATTCATCCAGCATCCATAGCTCATGAGCTATTGCATCTCCTTTTATTAGACTAACCAGAAGATTCCTTTAGTCTTCTAAAAATTGAATGCTCTTTAAAAGTTTCATGTGTGTGGGTTATATCTGTTTTTACCATTTTAGAAATTAAAACATCTTAGTATTATTATTAAGCAGATTTGACTTCATGGCATTTGGCTCACCCAATGAAAGTGTCTTGGGGAAACTTTGAAATGAACATGGGCACTCCCAGAGATCTCTATATCACACTTTGAGAACCACTGTTTGGGAACATGACACCAAAACTGTTAATGAGGAGGAATTTTCTATATTGTTTATTGAGTACAGCCAATTAGAATTAAAATTTACATTTTCCTCTATCATTTATCTATCTACCAATCTATCTGTATGTCTATCTGTCTATCTCTCTTCTAGGAAAGATAATTCCAAAATAAAAAAAAATGTTAGAGGTATCTACTGCCCTTTTTAGGTAGAAAGGAATGAGAAAGAAGGGGAGACAATACTTCAGTTTGTAGACTATTCTCCCAAATGGGAAGTTAGCTTTCGAATTCCCATTCTGGCCCCTGAAAACAGAGCCAGTGGTAGAGCCAAGGGCTGAGGTAGCAGCCCCACAGGCTGCTGAGCCTCCACACTCAACTCTCTTCTATCAGATATCCCATTCCAGCTGCCATTCCATCACCTTGCTTACCCAACAACCAACACTTGTGTCAGATCCAACCACTTCTGAAGATGTGACAACCATCCTGCACTTGTCACATACTTGGTTCCAATGCTCTCATTTCTGAAGCAGTACCTAACTCAGAGCTCATAGATAGGCTTAGTCCTTCAATGAATAATAGTCAATAACCATTTATTCAGTGCCTACTGTGTGCACGGCACTATGCTAAGCCCTGGGGAAACAAAGAAAGGTGTATGTCAGTCGGGGCCCTCAAGGAGCTCACCATAATCTTGCACATAAAAAAAATTGAAAAGGGGAGGAAGAGGAAAAGGGAAGAGACATGATGAAGTCCTGTCACGAAGATCAGAAATGATTTAAGGCACTGTGAATTAGAGTTGATTCCATCTTGCAGGATGAGTTTCTGGAGATTGTGAAGTCCAGAAGAGAAATCAGTTGGAAATGATGAATGATCTGCCCTCCCAAATTGGGAACAAAAACACTGTCTCTACATATACTGGAAACTCTCAAAGCCAGGATCCACATACTCTTCCCTCCCCATAAGAATCCATCTTAGAAGAATTAGGGAACTTTTTGTAATGTTGTAGGACAACTCCTTAAATTATTTTGACACATTCCCTCAAATTCAATGTTTTAATTATGAGATTTTCATGTTCCTTCATTTAATTCTTTCTTATAGATGGCTCCATAGTGTAATGAATAAAAAGTTTACTAGGAGTCAAGTGATCTGGGTCTAAGATCTGGTTTTACTATTGCTAGCAGTTTTTGATTTGGGGTTATTAATTTCTCCTTTTTGGACTACAATTTCCTCAGCTGCAAAACAGTAAGTTTGGACTTACAGATTTTTAGTTTTCCTTATATGACTAACATCTTCTGCATAATTTACTTTGTGAAGCTGGATAACAGGAGCAAACATCTACCCTTTAAGGGCAGATATATCTGCTAGTGTCAGCAAACTTCTCTTATCTGTGGGGCATCAAGCCAAATCATATTTCTCTGTTGATTTTTTATACTAGTAATAACAGTAAAAGGTCAATCCATGGTTGAATTACAGACGCAGTCTACTCCTCCAAATTCTAGACAGAGTTGTCCCCAAAGCAGCTGTGGGGTGAGCTTCTCTTCAATAACTATAGTTGGTGCCAGGGCATCAGGTGTTTGCATGTATAAACAGATATCTTGCTATCAGATTTTTTTCTTTTAAAAACATTTTTATCAATATCTTTTATTTTCATACTCCTTACATCTTTCTCATATTCTACCCTTTCCTTCTATCACAGAGAAAGCCCTTATGACAAATGTTTTTAAGAGGGAAAAAGCTCTATTATCTTTAAACTTGAAATGATGTATTGCAATAAAGTTCTAGCTCAACAAGATGGAGGGGTACGTATTTTTCCAGGCCTCATTAATTTTCAAGATCTAGGAAAGAAAGGGTATAATATACTAAAAGTAGAGTGATCATTGCTGTTTTTGCAGGCCAATCAACCAAGAAGCCTTTAAAAGTAACCTTCTTATCAATCAATAGCAGATTGCATTCATACCTGCCTTTTTTTCCCTCACAATGCACCCTCATGCTCTAGCAAGGAGCAAAACCTGACACAACAACTTGTGTTCTAGGATCAATCAATCAATAAATAACCATGTATTCAGTGCTTACATTGTGCCAGGCATTGTGCAAAATGCTGAGGACAAAAAAAGTAGTCCCTGTCTTCCAGGAACTTACAATCTAATGAGGGAGACAATAAGCAAATATATGCCCATGCAAAGCAAACATTGTACAGGATAAGTAGGAAATAATTAATAGAGGGAAAGCACTGGAATTAAGAGAAGTTATAGGGGGCAGAGCCAAGATGGCAGAGGGAAAGCAGTGACTTGCTTGAGCTCTCCCTCAAATCCCTCCAAATACCTATAAAAAATGGCTCTAAAAAATTCTAAAGCAACAGAACCCACAAAAAAACAGAGGAAAACAAATTTCCAGCCCAGGGCAACCTGGATGGCTGATTGAAAGGTATATCACCCTGGGCTGGCAGAGAAGTAGATCGGCATGGGTGCGCAGGCCGCGGTGACCCTGGAGCAGGCTTGAGAGGACTGAATCCCAGGTAGCTGTGGCAGTTTCCAGACTTCTCAACCCACAAATGCCAAAGACACCTTAGAAGGTTAATGGGAAAAGTCTGTGACAGTGGTGAGAGAGAGAAGCTAGGTCTGGTGGCACTGGCTGCCTCCTGAGCTTCTGGCCCACAGACTCTAGGGGAATCAAGTGGCTGATCAGAGGAGAATTGCAAGGATCTCTTTGCCAGTGCTGAGGCAGGAATCTCTTGCTTTGCCTGTGCTTGGATCTGGGTCACAGTTCTAAGGGGCGGTCCTAGGGAGAGGAGGAGCACTGCCCTGGTGGAGCTTGTTGTGGCAGTGGAGAGGAAACACCTCGCCCCTTATCATAGCACCTTGGAAGAACTGAAAATTTTCAGGTCCCTAGA
>NW_020955192.1:1097929-1117295 GCF_900497805.2 Vombatus ursinus | reverse complement strand
AAAATCACGAAAAGCAAGTTAACAGCTTGCTAAAGGAGACCCAAAAATACTGAAGAAAATAATCCCTTAAAAACAGCCTAACCCAAATGGCAAAAGAGGTCCAAAAAGCCAATGAGGAGAAGAATGCCCTAAACAGCAAAACTGGCTAAATGGAAAAGGAAGTCCAAAAGATTACTGAAGAAAATACTTCCTTAAAAATTAGAATAGAGCAATTGGAAGCTAGTGACTTCATGAGAAATCAAGACACTGTAAAACAAATCCAAAAGAATGAAAAATTAGAAAACAATGCGAAACATCTCATTGGAAAAACAACTGACCTGGAAAATAGATCCAGGAGAGAGAAATTAAAAATTATTGGACTATCTGAAAGCCATGATCAAAAAAAGAGCCTAGACATCATCTTTCAAGAAATGGTCAAAGAAAACTGCCCTGATATTTTAGAACCAGAGGGCAAAATAGAAATTGAAAGAATCCACCGATGTCCTCCTGAAAGAGATCCACAAAGGAAAACTCCTAGGAATATTGTAGCCAAATTCCAGAGTTCCCAGGTCAAGGGGAAAATATTACAAGCAGCCAGAAAAACAATTCAAGTATTGTGGAAAAACAATTCAAGTATTGTGGAAACACAATCAGGATAACACAAGATTTAGCTGCTTCTACATTAAGGGACTGCAGGGCATGGAATATAATATTCCAGAGAGCAAAGGAGAGAGGATTGCAACCAAGAATCACCTACCCAGCAAAACTGAGTATAATTCTTCAGGGGAAAAAAATGGTAATTCAGTGAAATAGAGGACTTTCAAGCATTCTTGATGAAAAGACCAGAGCTGAATAGAAAATTTGACTTTCCAATACAAGACTCAAGTGGAACATGAAGCGGTAAACAGGAAATAGAAATCATAAGAGACTTATTAAGGCTGAACTGTTTACATTCCTTCATGGAAAGATGATATTTGTAACTCATGAGACCTTTGTCAGTATTAGGGTAGTTGGAGGGAAAAAATTATATGTATGAATATATATGTATATATAGATAGATAGATAGATAGATAGATAGATAGATAGATAGATAGATAGATAGATAGAGGGCACAGGGTGAGTTGAAGATGATCGGGTCTATCTGGAGAACAAAATTACAGGGTGAGAGAGGATTATCCTAGGAGAAGGAGAAAGGGAGAGACAGAATGGGGTAAATTATATCACAAAAAAAAACAGAAAAGAAAAGGCTCTTACAGTGAAGGGGAAATGGGGGAAAGTGAGAGGGAGTGAGTGAATCTTATTCTCATAGGACTTGACTTGAGGAGGGAATAACATACACACTCAATTGGGTATCGAAATCTGTCCTACCCTACAGGAAAATAGGAGGGGAAGGGGACAAGAAAGTAGGGGGATGATAGAGAGGAGGGCAGATTGGGAAAGGGGGTAATCAGAAGCAAATACTTCTGAGGAGGGACAGGGTCAAAAGAAAGAATAGAATAAATGTGGGGGGCGGGATAGGATTAAGGGAAATAGAGTTAGTTTTTCACAACATGTCTACTATGGAAGTGTTTTGCATAACTGCACATGTATAGCCTATACTGAGTTGCTTGCCTTTTCAATGAGGGTGGGTGGGGAGGGAGGAAGGGAGAAAATTTGGAACCCAAAGTTTTAAAAACACATGTTTAAAAAAAATGTTTTCTCATGCAACTGGGAAATAAGAAATACAGGAAATGGTATACAGAAATCTATCCTGCCCTACAGGAAAATAGAAGGGGAAGGGGGGGAGAGATAGCAGGGAAAGCAGACTAAGGGAAGGGGTATTCAGAATGCATGTCATCTTGGGGTGGGCGGAGGGGCAAGATGGGATGAAAATTTGGAACTCAAAATCTTGTGGAAGTAAACGTTGAAAACTAAAAATAAATTTATTAATTTAAAAAAAAAGAGAGGTTATAGAAGACTTCCTGTAGAAGGTGAGATTTTAGTTGAGACTTGAGGGAACCCAGAGTGGTCAGTAGTAGGAGGGGAAGAGGGAGAGTATTTCAGGCATGGGGGACAGCCAGATAAAGTGCCTAGAACTGGGAGATGGATTGTCTTGTTTGAGAAACAGCCAGGAGGCCAATATCATTGGATGAAGGAGTATTTGTTGAGGAGCAAGGTGTAAGAAGACTAGCAAGGTAGGCCAAATAGAGTATTTTGTATTTGATTGTGGAGTCAGTAGGGACCCACTGTAAATTATTGAAGAGGTGAGTGTCATGATCAGACCTGCATTTTTGGAAAGTTATGTTAGTGACTGAATGGAGGCTAGATTAGGGTGAGGAGAGATTGAGGTAGGCAGATCCACCAGCAGACTAATGCAATAATCTGGGTGTGAAGTGATGAAGGCCTACACTAGAGTGATGACAGTGTCAGAGGAGACCAAGGGTTGTATTTGAGAGATGTTGCAAAGGTAAAATCCAGAGATCTTGGCAACAGATTGAATATGAGATGCGGAAAGGTTGAAGTGTTTTCTTTAGGGCAGCAGCATTTGGCTAGAGAACCAAAGAACAGAGGGAATCGGAACAGGGTTCTATAGTGAAAATAGGATCTCACCAGTCCAGAAGGAAAGGCAACTAGCTGGAGTTAGTCCTGTTCACTCCTGCAGTCACTTGGTACAGGAATCAATACTAATGAACAATGAATTTTGCAATGTAAGACATGGCTGAAGTACCTTTCTTGTACAGGAAGAGGGATCCACAGCAAAATGGACGGAGTCTGACAGTGAGTGATTAGGCAAGATAGGAAAAAGGCCTAAAACCACCAAAGTTCACAGGAAGAAAACTGTTAAGAACCAAGAATAAAAGCAAATAAATCAATAGAGAAGATTAAACTGTATCTTTCTCTGAGTTGGTTGCATACTTTGTTAATTGTTCATGGAATTATTAAATTTAACTACTTTGTGCTTTAGAGTTTGCAGTGAATGTTTTCCTTTTCTTTTTCTTTGTAAGAAAGTGACCTATGGATTCTTTTGCATGGTGTTTTCATTGCTGTGAACATAAATTTTGAGTTGTATTCTTGGATTATTTCTAGCATTATGGTGTTCAGGTTTTTTGACTTGTTATATTATTCTAGAAGGCCTGTGAGTATTAAGCTGACTAGGAATTCTGTCTTGGGGAATCTGTGTTTTGCTTGTATAGAGATCACATGCTTTTTAATCATATTAATTTTTGTTCTGATCTTTGAGATTATTTTTTTACTTGATTATCATTTTAATCCTCTGGATTGTTCTTCATTTTGCTTACATTTTTCTTCCTAATCAATTTTCTCTTTTTCTTCTTTGGGAAGTCACAATAGTGTGGATTCAAGTTTTTTTTTTGTGCTGTAAATGATTTTTGCTGTGCAGCATATATATTTTGCCAATTTTTTCTCTTTTACTATTTCTCTCAATATTGTGGGCTAGTTGACTTGTACTATAGTTCCATGCTTTCTTAGGAATCCACACAGTTTTTGTTTCAGCAGATATTGGTTCATGTTCCTTTGTCTAACAAGATTTATTTAGAAACTCTTGCAGTTAATCAATATATTAATAGCTGCCTCTCCTTCAGTATGTACTCACACCAATGGCTTCGGTCCTTAGAGGGCTGCTGCTGCCTTGATTCCAATGGTTAAGCCTGGGATTCTTTAATCCCAACACCATAGATCACAAGCTTCCCATTAGTTTGCTTTTCACTAATATTCAACCTATAGACATGGTTCCTGTTATTGTTATTTAAAGTATCATAGTAAGGGAATTGCTCTCCTTCAACTTAAACCTTTGGTAAACTGTCACACAAATCCAAGAAAATTAGGTTCAAGACTTGGTTTTTCTATTGTCTTTCTCTGTGACTTTGGGCAAGTCATTTATCCTTTTTGAGGGTACGGTTTCTTCAACTAATAAACAAGTGGATTAGAGCTGTAAAATTGTAAATCTTCTCACTCGAAATTCTCTGTATCATTTATCTCGTGAAAATCTGGAAATACAATTGCTAGTTGTAATAGCGATTGCCGCAAAGAAGGACATGAAGAAAAATGTATTTCCACACAGATTTAAAATTAGCAAAGCCATCTCTTTAAATATCAGAAGGAATTTAATCCATGATTGAATTGCATATTATGATTCCTTTCTGTCTAATAATCTGAAATGCAAGGTACAGAGACATTAAATAGTAGGACAAACATAGGAAGATAAAACCAACCTACTCTGGCTTAAGGTATGTTCCCAAAGCTTCTCTGAGTTGGGCTTCTTAGTAATTACAGGTGTTGAGGTAGAGTATCTGGTTGGTACAAAGCTAAGTTTCTCTCCTCTCTCTCTCTCTCTCTCTCTCTCTTTCTCCACATTATCCAGCATCCAAAAAACTCATACTGACATTTCTCTTTTCATTAGAATGTTTTTCTTTCTATCACTTTTTTCAAGGCAATTTTGACATCCTTATTTCTCAGACTGTAGATTAGGGAGTTTAGCATTGGCACTATCATACTATAAAAGACAGAGGACACTTTCCCCTGATCCATGGAGCTAGATGAAGATGGCTGCAGGTACATGAATGCACAAGAGCCAAAGAAGACACCAACTGCTACAATATGGGAACTGCAGGTGCTGAAGGCTTTTGATCTCCCTTCAGTGGACTGAATTTTGAAAATGCTAGCAATGATTGAAACATAAGAGTAAATAATGGTCAGGAATGGGAAAAAGATATTAAATGCACCAAATGCCAGAATTACCACTTCATTGACATAGGTACTAGAACAAGAGAGCTTCAAGAATGGAAGGAGATCACAAAGTAATGGTTAATAGCATTTTCCTTACAGAAGATCATTCTAAACAAGCAAACTGTATGAGCTGTGGCCTCAGCCAGGCCCAATGCATACACCCCACCCACTAACCAGGAGCACACCTGTTGGGACATCATAAAACTATAAAGAAGAAGATGGCATATGGCAACATTAACGGTCATATACCATGACAGCCAACATATGACATTCAGAGATTCCCAAAAAGGCAAAAAAATAGAACTGAGTTATGCACTCAGGGTAAGAGATAGTATTCTTCTCTGACACAAAGTTCACCAGCATTTTGGGGATAATGATAGTTGATTCACAGAGATCAATGAAAGACAAACTGCAGAGGAAATAGTACATGGGGCTGTGAAGATGAGAACTGAGTCTAATCAATATGATCATGCTAAGGTTCCCAAGCACAGTGACCACATAGATACTCAGGAACAGAAGTAATAGGGGCAACTGGAGCTCAGGCTGGTCTGTCAGTCCTATAAGGATGAACTCATTCAATAGGCAGCGGTTACCTGTAGCCATTCTTTTTCAATGTAGAGTAAGAGGAGGCAAGAACCTACAGATATGAGGGGAAAAAAAGAAGTCGTCATTATTACAAATCTCAAGTAAGGGTACAGACAAAGGAGTAAAATTATAATTTTGATTTTGATTATCCTTTTCTGCCTCTTTTTTTACAACCATCTATAGGGAAAAGCTGTGGGTATAATATACCTAAATTTTCTCAATGTATTTGTTGTTCACTATTTGTTATCAGTATCAAAATTTGTGACTCATCTTGATTGATACCTCCGATAATAACATAGATATTATGCACATCAAATTTGAACTTGACAAAGCTTGGAGTGATCATTACCCTGTACTTTGACCAAAACATGATCCAAAAAATATGATGACAGGTTAGGACAATGGGCTGATTCTAATATGATAAAATTTTACAAGGATAAATGTAAAATCTTTCATAGCACTTAAAAGAAACATTTTCAAGACCAAATCTGGAGGAATATTTAAAAGTCTGTTTGTTTGTCAAAGAACTGGGGTACATTACACTTGCCAACTCAATATGACTCAGTAATATAATGTGGCAGTCAAAGAATTAATGTAATCATGGACTACATGAAGGGATATATAGATTCTAGGAATAAGGAGGTGATAATTGTTTAAACCACCTCCCTGGTACTTTGGCCAGTTCTTTTTCCCATAATTGAGAAAGACAGGGGCAGGTACATAGGCACAGTGGATAGTACACTGACCCTAGAGTCAGGAGGACCTGAGTTCAAATCTGGCCTCAGACATATGATACTCACTAGCTGTGTGATCCTGGACAAGTCACTTAACCCCGATTCCCTTGCCAAAAAAAAAAAAAAAAGAGAAAAGACATTGACCAGGTGGAGAACATCTAGAAAACAGCAAAGAAGATCATGAATGATCTTCAGTACATGCCATATAAGAATAATTTGAATGATACATGAAAGTTTAGCCTGTAAAAGGGATGAATCAAGATGACATGATAATTGTTTCGTAGTGTTTTAAGGGCTGTTACATGAAAAAAAGGATTTGACCCACTTAATTTGTGCCCAAGAACAATGCATGAAAGTAGCAAAAAGACTATTTTAGGCTTCATGTGAGGATCAAATGTATGAACAACTGTACAGAACTCAAAGTGACCTGGGCTGCTTGGGCAGAGTGAGCTCCCCCTCCATGCACATCTTCAGATAGAGGCTGGATGACCACCACTGCTGGAATGAGTATTTGGTGGAGGTTATGGGGTATGGTTTCAATAAAGAGGGTGCCTTTCAACTCTAAAATCCTGCAATTCCATAATTCTGAGCTATAGTCACTCATACCTCCAAAGTCTTTTTCTACTTTTACAAAGAAATGTTCCCATTCTTCAGCCCCATCCCATTGTCAGAGATGGGTACAATGGAATATGGAGATGTTCTTCTTTTGCAAAATTCTGAGGTTCCAAGAATCTCTATTTAGAAAGTAGAATAATGTCAAATTAATCAAATACTCATGCTCTTGCTTTGGATGTTATCGTCTCTTCACTCACAGAGTCCTGGCAGGTAAATGTCTTCTATGAAGGTTGTTACAGTCTTGGCATAGAATTTTCTAATCCTTTTAATGTTGGTGGGAATTGGAGCACAACAATTAGTCTCTGAAATGCTCTGGCAATTGATTAGATCTGAAGATAATGATTTCTAATAATGATGTTATGCAGAATGTGCCCTTCGGTCATAAAGAAAGAAACAACATTTACCAGTGTCAATGGAGCTTCTGATGATGTAACTTGAGGTTTTTATGGTTGTTTATAAGCATCCTGGGACCTCATTAATAATTCACAGACAGAGGCTCCCAGAGGGACTTATGTCATAAGGGATTCCCTCTTTTTGGGAAGAAGTCATTGATATTTTCATTTTGTTCTCAATTCTTTCTTTTTTATTTTCTCTCCATGTGTACAATGATCTTTTACGGTGATGATGTCAGTGCTTTACCTAGGAATTCTGGCACCTGGAACCAATTTGATGTGGGATTGGGGATCTTGGGCAAGTAATGAATAACATTTTTCATGACTGAAGTAGCTTGCATTCTGAAGTCATGGTAATTGAGGAAGTCAGAGCTGTTTGAAGCCTGGAGCTGTTCAAAAGGAGACTAGATGACCAGTTGTTGGAAACACTAAAGAGGAGATTTCTGTTTTGGTGATTTGGTAGGCTGTAGCAATCTTATCCAGTTGCTGCTCTCAGAGCTCTGCCCAACTGAGTTGGACAGTTTTTATGGACTAGGGAACACCAGTTAATGGTGGATTAATATCTTTTGAAGCCTCAGTGCCCATCTGTTTCACACCTATGTTTCTTAATACAATGTTGTGATAATGTCCCTAAGCTACCAAAGTGAGAAACAATGGCACTAGGATGGGAAAGATCTGATGCCTGCAAGTTCTATTAATCTTGGAAATTTTGCTATTGAGATCATAATTCAAAATGATATTTTCCTAAAGGATGGATTCTGACTTGATAAAATTCCATCTCTGATATTCTTCAACTCCCTCAACTGAGTTATACCCATCTTTAAAACTTACTTCATTTTTTTCTGTCTGCTTTCATTTTCTGAATAAAATAAAATTGATCCCATGCTTCTCTGTGAGAAATGACTGGTTCCAGTGATATGGAAGCCACAATGGTGCTCTAGGCCTTACTTCCAATTTGTTCTAAACCCATCAGAAGTAACTAAAGTGGAGTCTTTCATGATTTATAAATAGCTAACATAGATGCTTCATGGCAGATAAGGAAATGCAAATTTTATTTCAACAGTTTATAATAATTGAATTTACTTAGTGTTTTAAGGTTTTACAAAATATATTCATAGATATCTTATTCATTCCTCACACCAGTTCTGTAAGTAGGTGTTATTGTTATGACCTTTATATACATCAGGAAATGCTGCCTTGGAGAGATTATATGACTTGTCCACATTTTTACCTTTGATAAGTGCTGAAGGTAGGATGCAAACCTAGATGTCTCTTAACTGAAGGGCAAGCGTGTTTTCTCTGCCATTTTACCTTTTGCCTGCTCTAAAGGACTTGAGCCAATTGTTCAATTTTCAGTGTATTTATATGTCAGAAATTGGCAAATGCTACAAATCATGGCATGATTTATTATTTTGTTGATTGTATAGACTTAAGAAAATGTTAAACATGCAGGTTAACTTAAATGTGTGCCATGTATGTAAGTATATGAGCTAGTTGTTAATACTTTACCAGTACAAAGCTGCATGTATGTGTACATATATGCCACAGATTACCTAGTAGTAGAGCAGTTTAGCTTCATAACACTAATAATAATCTCTAAGGAGAGATCTATCTGCTAATTTCAACAGTCTCTTAACTTCTGTGAGGCATCCAGGAAAACTGTCAATTATATTATTTTCTAAATAAGCAAAGAAAATGCAAGTTATAACCAATCAGTGATGAAGCCAGTCAAAAACTGTGAAAAGCATGTCAATTTTTTTATATTAGCAAAAACAGGATAATGTCAAACCATGGTTGAATTGCATAGGAAGTATGCTACTCCTAACTTCTAGATAGAGTTGTCTTCAAAGTAGCAGTAAAATAGGCTTATCTTCATTAACTATAGATGGTGCCAGGATATCAGGCATATACAAAAGGGTTTCTCATTTTCTATTGTTTTTTAAAAAAATTGAGAGAACATTCTGGGAAGATAGGGGACTATGTCAGAAAATTTCCAAGCTTTCCTGATTTTCCCCCAAAAGAAGACAAGATAGCACTTTAGGCCAAACATAAAGTGGTAAAAATAAACAAAATTTGGGGAAGAACAGTGGTTTCTCCAGAAAAACTGGAGAAGATTCAGAGAAAAATACCAGTATCAAGATTTGGTTTCTATGAAGTGTAAATACCTCCAGGTTAGTTCTACTGAAACAGCAAGTGGTGAGCCCTGGTGCAAGCTGGGTTGGGAGGGAGACTGGGACACAGCTACAGGAATTTTCACCTCCCAGATAGCGTGGGGAGTCAGGTGTCTGAGCAGAGGAAGATCAAGGGAACCTCTGTTGATAACGGATGCTAGGCTCAGCTGTGTTGTTCAGATGTAGCCCTGGGAGAGAAGGAGCCAGCACAGGCTGGTTAGTGCAGAAGCAATGGGGCAAGATGCTGCTACATGTGGGTACTTACAAGAAGGCAGAATTCTTGGTTTCAGTTCCAGACCAGAGGGGAGAACTGAAGTAGGATCTGAGGCCAGAGGCACCGTACCCCATAACCCAGGATTAGGGAGAAAGAACCTAACCATAGAATGTTACCATGGGAATAGAGAAGACCAGGGTTTGTCTTCAGAGGATTATACTGAAGCAAAAAACACCTGTCCTAACCCAAAGACTAATGTCAAAGGGTCACCTGCCTCCCAAAAATTCATAGAAGCACTTAAAAAAGGCTTTAGATTGAGGAAAAGTGTATTTAAAAAAAGAACAATCCAAGAAAAGCAAGAAGATTATGAAAAGAAAGTCAACCAACTGGAAAAGGAGATCCAGAATCTTAAGGAAGAAAACAACTTGAAAATTAGATTTGGGAAAGGGGAAGCCAGCAAAGCTATGAGACCAAGAAATAATAAAACAAAATGTAAAGAATGAAAAAAAAATAGAAGAGAATATGAAACATCCCATAAGAAGAACAATTTATCTGGAGAACAGATCAAGAAGAGAAAACATAAGAATAATTAGACTAACTAAAAGCTAGAATCAAAAATAAATCTTGATATAGTAATACAAGAAGAAAATAAAGAAAAATTGTCCTGAAACATTAGAACAAGAGAGGAAAATAGAAATAGAAAAAAAAATCACTCAATCACCACCTAAAAGAGATCATGTGAGGAAAACTTACAGGAATATCATAGTCAAGTTCTGAAACTCCCAGCTCAAGGAGAAAATATTATGCACAACAAGAAAAAACAATTGAAATATGGCAGAGCCACATTACAAGAATTACACAAGACCTAGCAGTAGCTATACTAAAAGACTACAAGTCTTGGAACACTGTATATTGAAGAGCAAAAGAGCTGGAGTTATGGCCAACTATATCATATCCAATAAAGTTAGACTAATCCTGAGTGAAAAAAATGGACATTCAATGAACTGGAAGACTTTAAGGATTTTGTTGCAAAAATCCCCTGAACTTAATAAAAAAATTTGACATGCATCATCCAAGAGAAATACAAGGGAATCAATAAGGATAGACTGACTACTTTTTATATGAGGAAATGTAAAACATGTGTCTAAGATTACTACTAGTAATTGGGTAATTTGAAAGAAAGATTGGGGTAGACCTGATTATGATGTGATTCTAAAAACTAAAACCATTTAGGAAAATGTAAAAAGACTCATCATCTTATATAAATGATGTATGAGAGGAAGAAGTGACAGGAATTAGATAGGGCAGTAAGGCTGGTAATTCTGGAACCCTATTCTCATAGGGATTGGGTCAAAGAGGGAACAATACATATGTATCTAGAAGAATATAAAAGTCTTTTAAATTCAGAAAGAAATAAAAAGTTAATGGGATAAAGAGGTGGAAGAGGGTAAGGGAGGGATTTTTAGAGGGAACCCCGCTCACATCAGATCTGGATTAAAGAGAGAACAATAGATGTATATTTGGAAGGGAATAAAAGTCTTCTAAGTTTATAAAGAAATAAGAGGGTGAAGGAATAGGATAAGGGAGGACATAGAAGGGTATTTAGATTAATGGGAATCAGATAAAGAGGGAATAATGTATATATTTGGAAGGCTATAAAAGACTTCTAATTTTAGATAGAATCAAGAGGGTAAGGGGAAAGGGATGGGGGAGAAGGACAAAGGAGGGATCTTTGATGGGGCAGTAGGTTAAGTAATAGGAGGTAGTGAGGAAAAGTAAAGTAGAAGAGTCAGGAGGAATAAGAAATAAGAGACACAAACAAAATAAAAATCAATATTAGAATTCAGTATAGAAAAAAATCAGATGTAATTATGGTCTCAACAAAGTTAAAGCTAAAATGGATTCAATCAAAAGAGAAAAATAGGGAAATTACACTATTTTCCAGTCATGTTAATCAATATTGTTTTCGACTATTTAAAATAACTAAATAATTTTAGACTATTTAAAATAATTAAACAGTGTAAGTTTGCTGTGGTGAAGGAAATGATGAATTTGTGGACTTAGAAAAATATGGAAAGACTTGGACTTATGAAAGAAGATGTTATCCACCTTCAGAGAAACAGAAGACAAACAAGTACAGCCCAGTCTTTTTTTTTAATTAATAAATTTATTTATTTTTAGTTTTCAACATTTACTTCCACAAGATTTTGAGTTCCAAATTTTCACCCCATCTTGCCCCTCCCCCCACCCCAAGATGGCATGCATTCTGAATACCCCTTCTCCTAATCTGCCTTCCCTTCTAATTCTTCCTCCCTTCTCTTATCCCCTTCCCCTTTTATTTTCCTGTAGGGCAGGATAGATTTCTGTACCCCATTTCCTGTACTTCTTATTTCCCAGTTGCATGTGAAAACATTTTTTTAAACATGTGTTTTTAAAACTTTGGGTTCCAAATTTTCTCCCTTCCTCCCTCCTCACACACCCTCATTGAAAAGGCAAGCAACTTGAGAGGAGGCTTCCAGGAGCCAAGATAATGGAGTAAAAAGGTAGTCGCTCTCACCCTCCCCTATCAACCTCTGAAAACCCAGAAAATACCACCCCATAAAAAACCCTGAAACAGCTGAACCAGAAGAAAGAAGGGGTGCAGCAGTGCAGTAGCCCAGGTAGCTAGAGGGATTAATGGGAAAGGCCCCTCTTACCCTGGGGGAAGGGCAGCACTATGAAACAGGAGTCACCCAGCCAGCTAGTGAAAAGACCCACTTTAGCACACCAGGAGGAGATGCTGGTGCCTTGGCATTCTACAGCAAATAGGTCTCCCAGTGCCTCAGCAAAAACAAGGGAAGTAGCACTACAAAGGGCCCCAGGCAGATAAGCAACTGGCAGCATTTGTCTGAAAGGAGCTAAAGAAAGCAATTTAGAGGTGCCAAAAAGTTCCAGCCTTGTTGATTCCAGCTCAACACAAGGTAAGCTGTCAGGACCCTACAGCCTCCAACTGCCAACCAGGAGGAGATCCTGAAGCCCAGGTGGTAGAGCAAGCAAACACCAACAGCTGTACCTCCGAGTGCCTTAGTGAGGGTGGGGTAACTGGTGGAAACCAGCTCAGAAAACCACCAGGTGCCTCGGCATTCTACAGCAAAGAAGTCTCCCAGTACCTCAACAGAAATAAGGGAGGCAGCTCTGCAAGGGGCCCCAGGCAGATAAACACCAGGCAGCACTTATCTAAAAGGAGCTAAACAAAGCTAAAGGAAAGGAAAAGCAGGCAACCTAGATTTACCTGAAAGTCCCAGACTTGGTGATTCCAGCCCAACATCAGATAAGCTGCTGGAACCCTACAGCCTCCAATTGCCAACATAAGAGGCCCCAGCACACAAACCAGTGCCCAAGACCTAGGCTCCCAACACAAGAAGCTTGGGTCAGTGCCCTCTGCTCCCCAGCAGGAGAGCTTAATCTCTTTAAAGGCCAGGAAATAAAGAAACACCATGAGTAAAAAGAAATGTACCATAGATTCTTATTATGAGAAGAGTGAAGATCAAGGCAGAAATTCTGAAGAGGACAACACTATCATCAAACCCACATCTGCAACATCAAAAGGGAGTATGAACTGGTCTGAAGCCCAAAAAGCCTTCTTAGAAGAACTCAAGAAGGATTTTAAAAGTCAAATGAGAGAGGTAGAGGAGTCCTTTAAAAGTACAATTGGCCAATTGGAAAAAAAGTACACTGAAGAAAACAAGTCCCTAAAACATACAATTGGCCAATTGTAAAAAAAGTACAATGAAGAAAGTAAATCCCTTAAAAATACAATTGACCAATTGGAGAAGAAAGTACAAAATCTAACAGAAAAAAACAATATGTTAAAAATTAGAATTGAACAAATGGAAACTAATGACTCTATGAGAGAGCATGAATCAGTCAAATAGAAACAAAAAAATGAAAAAATACATGAAAACATAAAATACCTCATGGGTAAAACAGCAGACCTGGAAAATCAATCCAGGAGAGACAATTTAAAAATTATAGGCCTACCTGAAAGTCATGATGAAAAAAAGAGCCTGGACAATATCTTTCAGGAAATCATAAAGGAAAACTGCCCTGAAGTCCTAGAACCTCAAGGTAAAATAACTATAGAAAGAATCCATTGTTCCCTGCCTGAAAGAGATCCCAAATTGAAAACGCCAAGGAATATAATAGCTAAATTCCAAAATTACCAGATTAAAGAGAAATTACTGCAAGCAGCCAGAAAGAGACAATTTAAATATCATGGAACCACAGTCAAGATTACACAGGACCTTGCAGCCTCTACATTAAAAGACCAAAGGGCATGGAACATGATATTCTGTAAGGCAAAGGAGCTTGGAATGCAGCCAAGGATTAACTACCCAGCAAAAATGAGCCTGATTTTTCAGGGAAGGAGATGGATATTTAATGAAATAGTGGACTTCCAAACATTCCTGATAAAAAGACCAGAGCTCAACAAAAAATTTGATCTTCAAGTACAAGATTCAAGAGAGACGTAAAAAGGTAAATGGGACAGAAAGATACAATAGGTTGTTAATAAGGGCAAAATGTTTACATCCCTACAAGGGAAGATGACACTTGCAACTCTTGAGAACTGTATTGTTATAATACCACATTAAAGGAGTATACATAAAGGGGGTGGATGTAAGTTGAATTTGATGTAATGATAAAAAAAAATTTAATCAAGTGGGTTAAATGGATCCAAGTAAGTGGATTAGTCTGAGCTAAGAAAATGTACTGAGAAAGGAGGAGGCAGACAAGGGTAAATTACATTACAGGTAAAGACACAAAAACCTATTAGAGCAGAGGTAAAGAAGGGAGGGGGATGAGCATTGTTTGAAACTTACTCTCTATCAGATTTGGCTCAAGAAGGGAATAACATAATCAGTTAGGTATAGAAATCTAACTTGCACTATAGGCAGTAGGAGGCAAAAGGGTAAAGAAAAGGGAGGGTGGATAGAAGGGAGGGAAGAGGCAATAAGGGTAAAGGGGAAGAAAAGGGAAAGGGATAATAGAAGGGAGGTGGGACCATAGGAGGCACTGGTCAAAAAGAAAACACTAGTGAGGGGGGGAAAGGAGAAAGGAGAAAGAAAAGCATAAACAGGGGGAAAAAAGGATGGAGAAAAAGACACAGATAGTAATCATAACTATAAATGTGAATGGGATTAACTCTCCCATAAAACAGAAGAGTATAGCAGATTGGGTTAAAAACCATAATCCTACAATATGTTGTTTACAGGAAACACATTTGAAAAAGAGTGACACATACGGGGTAAAGGTAAAAGGCTGGAGCAAAATATATTATGCTTTACCCGAAGTGAAAAAAGCAGGCGTAGCAATCCTGATTTCAGACAAAGCAAAAGCAAAAATCTTATCAAAAGAGATAAAGAAGGAAACTACATCCTGCTAAAAGGCACCATTGACAATGAAGTAATATCATTACTAAGCATATATGCACCAAATGGTATAGCATCCAGATTCTTAGAGGAGAAGTTCAGGGAGTTACAGGAAGAAATAGACAGCAAAACTATACTAGTGGGGGACCTCAACCTCCCCCTCTCTGAACTAGATAAATCTAACCACAAAATAAACAAGAAAGAAGTTAAGGAGGTGAACAGAACATTAGAAAAGTTAGGTATGATAGACCTGTGGAGAATGGCACGTACACAAAAATTGACAATGTACTAGGGCATAAAAACCTCACAATCCAATGCAGAAAGGCAGAAATGGTAAATGCATCCTTTTCAGATCATGATGCAATAAAAATTATATGTAATAAAGGGCCATTGAAAGATAGACTAAAAAATAATTGGAAACTAAATAATCTAATCCTAAAAAATGATTGGGTCAAAGAACAAATCATAGAAACAATCAATAATTTCATTCAAGAGAATGACAATAATGAGACAACATACCAAAACTTATGAGATGCAGCAAAAGCAGTTCTTAGGGGAAGTTTTATATCTCTAAATGCTTACATAAATAAAATAGAAAAAGAGGAGATCAATGAATTTGGCATACAACTAAAAATACTAGAAAAAGAACAAATTAAAAATCCTCAATTAAATACCAAATTAGAAATATTGAAAACCAAAGGAAAAATTAATAAAATTGAAATTAAGAAAACTATTGAACTAATAAATAAAACTAAGAGCTGGTTTTATGAAAAAATCAATAAAATGGATAAACCTTTGGTTAATCTAATTAAAAAAAAGAAAGAAGAAAACCAAATTACTAATACCCAGAGTGAAAAGGGTGAAGCTACCACCAAGGAAAAGGAAATTAAAACAACAATTAGGAATTATTTTGCCCAACTATACGCCAACAAATTTGACAATCTTAGTGAAATGGACATATATTTACAAAAATATAAATTGCCCAGATTAACAGAAGAGGAAGTAAAATACTTAAATAACCCCATCTCAGAAAAAGAAATTGAACAAGTCATTGATGAACTCCCTAGGAAAAAATCTCCAGGGCCAGATGGATTTACATGTGAATTCTATCAAACATTTAAAGAACAATTAATTCCAATAGTATATAAACTATTTGGTAAAATAGGTAAAGAAGGAATCTTACCAAATTCTTTTTATGATATAAATATGGTGCTGATACCTAAACCAGGAAGAGTCAAAACAGAGAAAGAAAATTATAGACCAATTTCTCTAATGAATTTAGATGCAAAATTTTTAAACAAAATATTAGCAAATAGATTACAGCAACTTATCACACAAATAATACACTATGACCAGGTAGGATTTATACCAGGAATACAGGGCTGGTTCAACATAAGGAAAACTATCAGCATAATCCATCATATCAACACCAAAACTAACAGAAACCTCATGATCATCTCAATAGATGCAGAAAAAGCTTTTGACAAAATACAACACCCATTCCTACTAAAAACACTAGAAAGCATAGGTATAAATGGAGTCTTCCTTAAAATAATAAATAGCATCTATCTAAAACCTTCAGCAAGCATAATATGTAATGGGGACAAGCTAGAAGCGTTTCCAATAAGATAGGGGTGAAACAAGGATGTCTATTATCACCACTGCTATTCAACATCATTATTGTAAACGTTAGCTTTAGCAATAAGAGAGGAAAAAGATATTGAAGGCATTAGAATAGGCAAAGAAGAAACAAAGCTATCACTCTTTGCAGATGACATGATGTTATACTTAGAGAATCCCAGAAAATCAAGTAAAAAACTACTTGAAATAATAAACAACTTTAGCAAAGTTGCAGGCTATAAAATAAACCCACATAAATCATCGATATTTCTATATATTATCAACAAAGCCCAATAGCAAGGGATAGAAAGAGAAATTCCATTTAAACTTACTGTAGACATTATAAAATATTTAGGAGTCTACCTCATGAAACAAACCCAGGAACTCTATGAACACAATTACAAAACACTTTTCACGCAAATAAAATCAGATCTAAATAATTGGAAAAACATCAGTTGCTCATGGGTAGGCTGAGCTAATATAATAAAAATGACAATTCTACCTAAGCTAATTTACTTATTCAGTGCCATACCAATCAAACTACCAAGAAATTATTTTATAGAGCTAGAAAAAATAATAACAAGATTCATTTGGAAGAACAAAAGGACCAGAATAGCAAGAGAACTAATGAAAAGAAATGCAGGGGAAGGTGGCCTAGCCATTCCAGATCTTAAATTGTTTTATAAAGCAGCAATCATTAAAACTGCTTGGTACTGGCTAAGAAATAGAGTGGTGGATCAGTGGAATCGGTTAAGTATGCAAGACACAGTAGTCAATGACTATAGTAGTATATTATTTGATAAACTCAAAGACCCCAGCTTTGGGGATAAGAACCCACTCTTTGAAAAAAACTGCTGGGAAAACTAGAAAAGAGTATGGCAGAAATTAGGCATAGACCAAAATCTCACACCATATAACAAAATAAAGTCAAAATGGGTACATGATTTAGATATAAAGGCTGATATTATAAGCAAACTGAGAGAGCAAGGAATAGTTTACCTGTCAGATCTATGGAGAACAGAAGAATTCATGACCAAACAGGAGATAGAGAACATTATGAAAAGCAAAATAGATAATTTTGATTAAATTAAATTGAAAAGTTTTTGCACAAACAAAGCCAATGCAACTAAGATTAGAAAGAAGGTAGAAAATTGGGAAAGAATTTTTACAGCCAGTCTCTCTGATAAGGGCCTCATTTCTAAAATATACAGAGGATTAAGTCAAATTTATAAGAATACAAGCCATTCCCCAATTGATAAATGGTCAAAGGATATGAACACACAGTTTTCAGATAAAGAAATTAAAGCCATCTATAGTCATGTGAAAAAATGCTCTAAATCACTATTGCTTAGAGAAATGCAAACCAAAACAACTCCAAGGTACCACATCACACCTATCAGAATGGCCAACATGACAAAACAGGAAAATGATAAATGTTGGAGAAGATATGGGGAAATTGGAACACTAATGCATTGTTGGTGGAGTTGTGAAATGATCCAACCATTCTGGAGGACAATTTGGAACTATGCCCAAAGGGCTATAAAAATGTGCATACCCTTTGACCCAGCAATAGCACTTCTAGGGCTATATCCCAAAGAGATCACACAAATGGGAAAAGGACCTACATGTACAAAAATATACATAGCAGCTCTTTTTGTAGTGGCAAGGAATTGGAAATTGAGAGGATGCCCATCAATTGGGGAATGGCTGAGCAAGTTGTGGTATATGAATGTGATGGAATACTATTGTGCTATAAGAAATGATGAACAGGCTGACTTCAGAAAAACCTGGAAAGACTTGTATGGTCTGATGCTGAGTGAAGTGAGCAGAACCAAGAGAATGTTGTACACAATAACAGTCACATTGTGTGATGACTAATATTGATAAACTTAACCCTTCCTGGAAATACAAGGATCTAAGACTTCTCCAGAGGCCTTGTGATGGAAAATGCTATCCACACCCAAAGAAAGAACTATGGAAGCCGAACTGTTATTTTTTTTCTCTTCTGTTGAGTTTTGTTTCCTCTTTCTGATGGTTCCTCCTATTGCTTTTAATTTCTACTTACAACATCACGAGTGTGAAGATATGTTTAATATGAATTTAAATGTATAGCCTATAGTAGATTGTGCACTGTCTTGGGGAGGGTGGTGGGGAGGAAGGGGGAGAAAAATTTTAAACTCAAAAGCATATGGAAGTGATTATTGATAAATCAAAAAAATTAATAAAATAATTAAAAAAATAAAAGTCAAGCAACTCAATATAGGCTATACACGTGTAGTTATGTGAAACACTTCCATAGTAGACATGTTGTGAAAAACTAACTCTATTTCCCTTAATCCTATCCTGCCCCCCACATTTATTCTATTCTTTCTTTTGACCCTGTCCCTCCTCAGAAGTATTTGCTTCTGATTATCCCCTTTCCCAATCTGCCCTCCTCTCTATCATCCCCCTACTCTCTTGTCCCTTTCCCCCTCTATTTTCCTGTAGGGTAAGACAGATTTCCATACCCAATTGAGTGTGTATGTTATTCCCTCCTTAAGTCAAATCCTATGAGAATAAGATTCACTCATTCCCTCTTACCTTCCCCTGTTTCCCCTCCACTGTAAGAACCTTTTCTTTTCTGTTTTTTTTTGTGAGATAATTTACTCTATTTTGCCTCTCCCTTTCTCTTTCTCCTAGTATAATCCTCTCTCACCCCTTAATTTTATTCTCCAAATATGATCCCTTCATCTTCAACTCACTCTATGCCCTCTATCTATCTATCTATCTATCTATCTATCTATCTATCTATCTATATCTATCTATCTATACGTACATATAATTTTTTACCTCCAACTACCCTAATACTGACAAAGGTCTCATGAGTTACAAATATCATCTTTCCATGAAGGAATGTAAACAGTTCAACCTTAATAAGTCCCTT